>NC_088603.1:36148511-36278511 GCF_036013475.1 Columba livia | reverse complement strand
TGCCTCTCAACAATGGCCCAGAACTGTGCAGCTGGCCTGAACAATGACAGTCCTGAGGCCCTAAATGTCCCTTCTTTACAGGACTTTAACGTTTTCTCCACAGATTCCTGTCTACAGCTTTCAGATGCAGTTTCCCCCAGTTTGCCAGGATCTCTGGACAGTCCCGTAGATATTTCTGCTGACAGTTTTGACTTTTTTACAGACACACTCACCACAATTGACTTGCAGCATCTGAATTACTGAGAAATTAAAGACGGCCCCTCCAAGGCTTCTGCTTTCTCTTCCTTGTTCTTCTTAATTTTTCCCGTGATTTTTTACCCCCCTCCCTTTTTCGGGTCAGTATTTTCTGTTTATTACCTCCCTCAGCTGTGCCATTTGCCGTTTCTTACAAAGTTTTAGTTGTGTTCAATTTTAACCTAGCCACATTCTAGGTCCTTCTATAAAAGCAATATATGAGGTCTGTAAGAAAGTGATCATATAGGAATTGTATCTTCACTTTCTTTTTATTTTTGTATTGCATTAGGATGCGTTGTCATAAATATTTTTGGTAGAATAAATTCTTGTTTGCTACAAGGAGCTTTATCTTTTTTCTTTATCTTTCTCCCTCTTTCTTTCTTTCTTTCTCTCTCCTTTCAAGACTGATAACACGCCGGGTATTTCTCCCCATCCTTTCTACTCTTGATTTACTAATAATCAAAATCCAACATTCTGACTATGACCTCTCCCTTTTTGGCAATTTAGGACGTTTATTAGAGAGGAAAACACGTTCGAATTCTTTATTGCAAGGGTATTCACAAGGAGAAAAAAAACCAAACCAAACAAACTAAAACCATTCGTAGCTTTGATGGAGATCTCTTCCTTTTAATGTACAAATGTAGCATCTTATCTCTGTGAGGGTACAAAGCTTAGAAATGCTGAGCTGTAACAAAAACATGAACGAGCACTTTCTCTGTTACAGGGAAAATGTAAGAGAGGCTCAGCAGGATAAGCATCTCCTGCAGAAACTAGCCTGTTACATACACGAAATGCGCTTTTTTTCGGGAAATAATCCCGTTTTTTCTAGAAAGTAGAGCTTAGCAGCCAGCAGGGTGTTTCAGCAAGCATATCTTAAAAAATACCAGAGCTCACAGAGAATGCGCTTGGTTGCTTCTCACGTGCTGATCAGTCCAGGAAATCAGTCCTAGAAGGAGAGGAAATGGAGAAGTTAGTGCCTGTAAAATCAAAAGGGTGGCACAAACACGGGGGTTGGGGGATGATGAAGCATTTAGGGAGGAATCGGCCCCTTCACTCGTTCCTTTTGAGGGGTGGTGCAAGGACACAGACGAAGATATTTTTCTGCTTAAACCTTCTTGCGGACGAAGGACTGATAACGAAAAGGGGAAACTCTGACTTTAAAGTTACAGTTTCCTCGGGTCTCCCCGCTTTCTGCTGGAGAGGGCAAATATGGGCCTTCAGAAATCTCCACCAAATTGCCTGCCATAGGGCTAGCGGGCGTTGCCGGACCCCAAAGCGTAGAGTGAGCTAAAACCGAGCAACAGATGCCAGAGAGGCTCTGCCGCTCCGGGGCCAGGGGATCCCGGGGGAGTGCGATCGCGGCTGCCTGTGTGCGTGTGAGTGTGTGAGCGTGTGGTTTCACCGCACAGGCGAGTGGGGCTGGAGTGGGGATTTGTGGCCGGCGTTCTGCTGCCCGGCCATGCGAGGGGTGTTGTCTACCAGCCCTGCAACACGTTGTGGAGCTGGGATGCGTGGGTTATAGCTGGAAGGGCTGAACGCAATTCTTCCGAAAGTCATAAATCAAACTCTTTCTATGAATGAGAATGTCATCAAAGAGATCAATTGCAGGAACACATGCACAAATAAAAATCCTCTTACGTATTTGCCGGGGCTGGGGATCCCCGTCTAAAACTATTAAGTGAGAAGGCGTTTAGTCATAATTCATTTTTATTGCTCTCTTAAAACAACAGCTTGGCTGAGCTGCGGATGCGGCGAAACCTCGGCCCTGCTTCTTCTCCTTCTCTCCAGCCCTGTCCCTGCGGCAAGCGAGCAGCCTCACCGGCATTTTAACTCCTCTGCCACTGGGTTAAATTGGATTGCAACGTGCACATACGGGTTGGGGTTTCTTTTGTGCCCGGATTTCTGGATGCTGGCAGCGCTTAAAAAACAAAACAAAACAAACACTACAAGATGTAAACTTATCGAAAAATCCTTTTCAATAAATGGGGGGACTCAGAGAGTAGGAGTCGCCTTCGAGTCTCTCGGTGAGCCGTGGGGCCACAGCAGGGGCACACTCCCATGGAAAAGCCTAAAGCGCCGGGATCGGCCTCTCGGCCCCTGTCCCAGTGCAGGAAACGGGGAGCAGAGCCGCAGAGGGGCCGGGCCGGCCTGAGAGCAGAAGGAAGGGGCGGCAGCTCCCCATCTCCAGGCCGCGGAGCGGGGGGCTCCCCACTGCTCCGGACCTTCTCGTGTTGTTGCCCCCACACACAGCACAGGCAGCAAGCCCCCAAAGCCCCGCCAGAGAGACAATGCAACAAAAGAGACAATGGGCACGAAACGAGAGAAGAAAAGATTTCAGGATGCTGGAGACTGTAAGAGAGGTGCTGTGATTCGGTGGAATTTAAGGGTAAACAGGATCTATTTATAGTAAAATATAAATTTTTTCTTAGCTGCCTGAAAAACCACTAAAAAGATGCCAGCCTTTTTATTAGTAAACAGTCCCAGCAATCTGCCTTTTTCCTCTGCCTTATGCAGTATTTATGACAACTGGTTTACAAGAATGAAATAAATGTGTTTACAGCCTTAACCCTTGCCAAAATTGGTGCAGTATAATGCCATAAATGCCTCTGGAGTGTTGTTACTCGTGTCCTCCACGTCCCCCTTCCCCCCAAGGAGTTTAAGAAACAGAACCTTTCCAGAGGGCCCTTAACCATCCGTGCATGCGTAGTAAATCAGAACAAATACATATATATATATATACTCAGGGCATACGGAGAGAGTCGTCGTGGAGAGAACAGTCCTTTGGTTTTGCCTGGCAGTAGAAAGACCAGGGAGGTGGCATGGGAAAAGGGCTGACCTAATAGCAGTAGCAGAGATTTGCACCTAGGAGAGGATATTGTAGTTCATATGGGAGGGAGGAGCTTGAGGGTGTGTGTGCTCGTGAGCAGGGAGAGGTGAGGGGTTGAAGAGCCTTTTGGATTTCAAAACAAGCAATAACCGAGTGTGGTGGACCTAGGAGCCGGCTGGAAACGCACCTGCAGAAACTGAGGGGCAGCCCTCCTAGGGCCGATGGCAAGAGGCTGGACTTCCCATCCGTCCATCTATCTATCTATCTATCTATCTATCTATCTATCTATCTATCTATCTATCATCTATCTATCTATCTGTCTATCTATCTATCTATCTATCTCTCTATCTCTCTCTCTCTCTATCTATCTATCCATCCCTGAGGTTAACGTTTTGCGGGATGTCTCTTTGAAGTGTGTGGGTGCCACTCTCTCTCCCTGCAGACGGCTGGGTACCCTGGGACGGACTGATTCACGACCTTTACTTCCCCTTTCCTTTTCCGCATACGTAAACAGAATATGAGGTTGCAATCATATCCCACTGTCCCCCCTCATTCTCTGTTCACGGTCCCTTTTTTTTTTTTCTGGTGGGGTTGGGGAGGGGTAGGTCTGAGCCGATGCTCAGCGCGGTTCCCAAGGGTCCTGAGGCCGCCTCTGCCACTGGCCATCTGCCACCTCCCGCCACTGCTGGCCCGGGTGGCGGAGCGCAGGGACAAAGGGGCTGGGGCGTAGGCCCTACGCCTCCCGCCGCTCCTCTGCCCGTGCCCCGGGCCGCCTCCACGCGCATCAGCGCTGCGACCCGCGGCATCCCGGGCAGCCTTCCCCCTGCCCGATCCCAGGGCGGGCGGCAGCGGCGCCGCGGGAACTCAGCAGATGGGCTGCGGAGCCCGCGGGCCCCCGCCCCATCATCCATCCCCCCCGTCCCCGGCTCCTCCTCCTCTATCGCAGTCCCGGGCTGGCGAGGGTGAGCCCGGTGGAGGTGCGGGGGGGAGCAGGGATGCGGGCCTGGGAGAACACAATGGCCGTCAGTCCCAAAAGCGGCTCATTTCCATGCTAATGTCCGCGGCCGCCTGGTGATGTGGCTGGACAAGCCCCTTTAACTCTTGGCGTCGCGTCGCGCTGGGACTGCGACGGGCAGGAGCAGTGAGATCCCTCGGTCCCATCCCCATCACCGTCCCTGTCCCATCTCCGTCCCCACCCACATCCATATCCTCGTTCCCAGTCCCAACCATCCGCCTTATCTTCATCCCCGTCCCTGTCATCCACTGTAACCTCATCCCCGTCCCTATGTCCATCCCCGTTCCCATAGCAGTCCCCGACCGCATCCAGGGTCTCATCCTCATCTACATCCCCAGGGCTGATGCTCTCAGCGCTGCCCCCTCTGACCTGTCCCCAACCCCCGCCCCATGCCGCGAATCCAGCCGCCCTCCCGCGGCCACAGCCAAGGGATGGTGGGCGGCGGAGGTGCCCAGAGCCGGCCTGACAGCGCCGACAGCAGGAGAAGCGCCGGTGCACCTCATTGCAGCAGCACTCACCCTGGAGGGGACGGCCGGTGAGTTCCGCGGGCCGGGTGCAGCCGCCGGGTCTCTCCTGCCTTCCCCTCTCAGCCGGCGGGCGGGACCTCGGCGGCAGTGGCGGCGGGCCGACAGCCCGGCCCGGCCCCCCCAGCCCCCCCGGGGCGCCGCAGCCGCCCTGCCCAGCGGTGCCGCGCCGTGCCGTGCCGCGCCGTCGGAGCGCTCGGCGTTTAAATGCCCCCGGCGCGGCGATCTATCAGCGGCAGGAGCCGGGAAAGTCCCGCAGGCGCCGCAGCCATTGGCTGCCGCCCCCCACGTGCCTGCCCGCTGTCTGTACCTTCGTGTCATTTTCCTGCCGGCCCCATGGAGGAAGTGGGAAAGTTGGCGCGGCCCCGCCGGACGCTGAAGACCCGGTGGCGGCGTGACAGAGGGACACGGCGAGGATGAGCTCCTTCCTCGAGTACCCCGTCCTCGGCGGCGAGGCGGGGGGCTGCGCCGCCCGCGCCTACCACCCTGACCACGGGATTACAACTTTCCAGCCCTGCGCCGTGAGCGCCGGCAGCTGCAGCGGGGAGGACCGCTTCCTCGCGGGCCGCGGGGTGCCCATCAGCCCCCACAGCCACCACCACCACCCCCCGGCCCAGGCCGCCGCCTACCAGCACCACGGCGGCCTGGGGGTTTCCTACGCGCACCCCGGCTGTGGCCCGACCTACGGCGCCCAGGGCTTCGGACCGGCGTACGGCCCCTACCCTCTCGGGCAGGACGCGGAGCTGGGCGGTGGCTTCCCCCCCTGCACCCCCGCCGTGTACTCCGGGAGCATCTCCTCCTCCGTCGCTGCGCAGCACCCTCACCCGCACCAGGGCTACACGGGAGGTCCCGCTCAGTACGTGCCTCCCCCCTACGGGCAGGAGCAGCAGAGTCTGCCCCTGGGCACCTACAACCATGCCCTGTCTCCCCTCCACGCCGGCCACCGGGAAAACGTCCGCTCCCCCTCCACCGAGACCTCGCCGCCGGCGCAAACCTTCGACTGGATGAAAGTGAAAAGAAACCCACCCAAAACAGGTCAGTGGCCGACGGGAGGGCCGGGCAGGGGTCTGGTCCTCTCTCTCCCTCAGCCGTGGGTGCAGGAAAGCGGCGCGGTGCCCCGCGGGGCGCTGGGCAGATAGGGGGGCCCGCACTTCTGAGAGCAGCCGCAGCCGTCTGCCCGTGGAGCTGGAAGCCAGGACCGCTTATTCCTGACTCCCCCTCTCCGCCTCTCCAGCGGTCATATTTCTTGTAATTCATAAACCACTTATCAAGTTTCCTCTGACACTAGAGGCTGACTCCAGTTTAGCACCTCACACTCCATCACTCACCCTGCCGGGGCTTCCCTCTTATCCTAAGAAGTTCTTGCTCCCTATCGCTTAGCCGGTGTGGACATATTGATTACGTCTCCTATAAATCATTTGCGCTTACTTACTGTTGCATGTCCCCTCGCAGGCAAGGCTGGCGAGTACGGCTTCGTGGGGCAGCCCAACACCGTCAGAACTAACTTCACCACCAAGCAGCTCACTGAGCTGGAGAAGGAGTTTCATTTCAACAAATACCTGACCAGGGCCAGGCGGGTGGAAATCGCTGCCTCCCTCCAGCTCAACGAGACGCAGGTAAAGATCTGGTTCCAGAACCGGCGGATGAAGCAAAAGAAACGGGAGAAAGAGGGGCTGCTGCCCATCTCCCCCGCCACCCCCACGGGCTGTGAGGAGAAGGCGGAGGACTCCTCGGAGAAGTCCTGTTCGTCGCCTTGCAGCGCCTCGCCCGCCTCCTCCGCCTCGGACACGCTCGCTGCCTCCAACTGAGACCCGGTGGCCTCGACGGCCGGCCTAATCGCCACAGCGTGGCTCGCGTTCATTCACCGTGGTTATGTCGGTCCCTTGGTCGGTCGGTCGGTCTCCCCGAGAGGCCCCGGAGCGCCGCCCCTCCCCCCCACCCCGCCGTCGCCCTGACCCGGGGGTGCCAGCTCTGCCACCCGTTCGCCTCCCAACCGCCGGGGCCCGGCACTTCTGAAACAAGAGATTTTCTTTCGCCTCCCCAGCCCTTTCTGCTGGAGAAGCTGTGTTGGCAAACACCTAAGGGTCTCCTTCCTCCTCTGTAAGGACGCTCCTCCGAATTGCCATGAGCGAAAGACAGGTTATCTAGGGTACATAACCTCACGAAGAAATGCACTATTGCAAGTGTTTACACGACTTCTAGGACTTTCATCCCCTTAATTTAATGTATTCTTTGTTCGTGTCTATGAGTTTGATGCTTGTAAATACTTTGTCTGAGAGATTTATCTTTTTACGGATTTTTCTAGAAATGATGTTTCGATTATCAGGTTAAGCAGGGTGAGTGCATTCGCCAAACTGGATCCACTTTTATATTGGTAAAGCCGACAACCACATCAAGTAAATGTCTTAAGGTCAAGCAGATACCTCAAAAAGTAGCATTATTCTTTAAGTGTGACAAACAAGGCTTCAATTGCACTAGGTTTTGTAAACCTTACCCGGTGTGCTTGCCCCCCTCCCTTCTTATCTACCTTCCCCCCCTTCTCCGAAGACTGTGCTGGATTATATTCCACTGAAGGTTATAACAGTCCAAAAGACCTCACGTCTTCTTATTTTCATATTAACTTTCCTTTAGTCTCGATGTCTTTTCAACCTACTCGTGAATGTGATGAATGGCCAAATGAATGTATAATTTCTGTGGTTAGTGTCTGGACCATTGCATGACGCACCGTGCTTTGCTGTACTGCAGGTACACTGAGTTCTATCAGCTGTTGTGTGTGAGCGAAATGTCCTCCTGATTTTCTGTACAATCATGAAAGGCTCTGGGATTCCGCTGGTGATGGGAGCCAGGGCAGGATTTACGGGTCCTTATAATGTCTATAATAAACATATTCCACTTTCAGGTAGCCCTTGTCTGCCTACCTCTGCGTGACGTCAGCGCTGAGTCACGAGCTGGGCTCGGCAGTTTGGTTTCTCTTATTTTTTACTGCTTTCCAAGGGGAAAAGGGAGGAATAGTCGCCCAGTGTTACTCCTCATGCGTTTTATTTTTTTTTCCCCTAGGGTCAGAGCTCTGTCTGTCCAGCTTTGATTCATAAAACAAAACTTCTTCCTTTCCTATGGTCAAATAATAATATTTTTAGAAAATATAAGGCCCTCCTATCTCTCCTCCGTAACTGGAAGGAATTTATGATCCCGAGCTATTTCTGAAGCACAAACACGAGAACTTCCTGGGTCAAGTGCTAACCTTTTCACCTCGGGATGGATGCTGACACTTACATAAACAGAGCACTCTTCAAAAGCAGAAACTGTCTTCAGCCAGTCTTTCCTCACATCACAGGCTCCTCGCCAAGGGCTGCACATTTAATTAGCCCGAGCACTAAACTGGTCCGGCTTATTCTTCTGTCCTCCCTTCCCCCCCCAGGCTGCCACCCTCGGCGGCTGATGGGTGCCAAGGTGGGAGATGGCTCCAGGTGGTTGGCAGCGTGCTCCCCTGGGGAAAAAAAAAGGCAAATTATCACAGATAAATATAATATAATATAATCTGCAAAAGGTGTCAAATGAACAGGCAGCCGGGGTGGGGGGAACGTGTGTGGGAAGAAACCGGGTGGCAGGACGAAGCAGAGACATGCTCAGCTGGACACGGGGTGTCTCAAGCCACTGCTGTCTCTTGAATTTCAGCGCAAACACTTCGTTCACCCAGGCCAGCTGGGCGGGAGCGCTCCCGGGCTTCTCCCGGGGCCGGACTGCCCACGCAGGCTCGGCTTTGGCGGACCCACAGAGAGTCAACGATTTTTTCTTCACTTGTGTGTCAAAAGAGACAAGCCTTGATTTGCAAGGCGCGGCGGCCATATCAAGAGCCGAACTATCTGCAAGGGAGCAGAGCTGTCTCCAAAGGCTCCCGCCGATGCCTCTATTTCTTTCATTTCCCCGCCTGCATATAGCTTACCTTTTGTTTATTAGTGTAAAACCACAAAGTAAAACAGATGGCTTTCTTCCAGAGGCTTGGATGTGTTAAGGTGGCATTTGCATGCCAATGAGGCCATTTCAATATCGAAATCTGGATCTAAACATTGCTGGAATCCGGATCTGCAATCCGGCTCCCCCGGTGTTGACTTAATGCGTTATAAAGACAGGCCATAAATTATAGCCTAAATGTGAGAGACAAGACACTTGTCAGTGCGTCAATCTGCGGTGAGCAATTCATCGGCAAAGAATCCCGTCCCCTTCGAAGACCAGACCCGGAGTTATCCTTTTTTTTTTTTTTTTAAACAGTCCTGATCGATTTCAAGCAAAGACACCCCAAACCTCTCGATTCTGGCTCGTTTTGTTAGTGTTAGTAGTATTTCGATACGATCAGCCTTTCGGGTCAAGGGGTGTGGGGAAGAGGGACGAAAATCTCTACCATAGAGTTTCTACCACAAAAATATCGCTAAAAAATATCACAGCGTGGTTTGGTCTGATGGAGACACTTATTTGCCTTTCAGGTCGTAGGAATAATTTTGTTTTTACACTTGAAAAAAAAAATTGATTTTCCCCTCTAGAGTCTTCAAGGGAAAAAATGAAGAAAAAACTCCCTGCCAAAAAAACTCAACCAAAACGGTGTTCAAATGTCAAACGGAGTTTAGCATCTTCCTATCATACTTAATGCCATTTCTGCTGTTCACCTTTAAAGTTTACTTTCGGAGGCTATTGAGATGCTTTGGTGTTTTCCTCTGGGGCAAGCAGATTGAAACCGATCAATATTTACTCAGTCTGAAAGGGCTGTTGAAAAGGCAGCTAACAACAAACTGCTTAGCTGCTGTCCCCTCTTTAATCTCAGGTTCACCGAAAGTTCAAGCAGAAATGAATTCGGTGATGGGTCACTTTAGAATAAGTCCCAGTGGTTAATCTCACAGCCTTAGTAAAGGCAACAATTACTCTCCCTCTCGCTGTCTCCTCGCCAGCGGCAACTTTTCCTCTCATTTTTGCCCAGCAGTTTTTACTAAATCTTAACCGCTTTCCACTGTTTTGCGGTGACAGCAAAACCCCAGCACCACCCCCGCCCCTTCTCTGCAGGCGACGCCGGCGTAAAGGCGGGTACCCCCGGCGAGAAGCACTGGGGGTGCGGGAAACAAACCCTCCCGCAAAGAGATCCTATGTTTTCAAGGGGGGAAATCAGAGGCAAAGGGAGGGATGCTTGGGGCTTGCTTTCTCCCTGGCGGTGATGGAGGCTGGCGGGAAGCTGTTGGAAACGCGCCCGGCATTTGGAAGCGCTGGAGGAGCCGCGGGGCTGTAGTCTCTTCTCCATCCTCTGTGGGAGAAGACTGGAGAGAAATCAGGGCAAAACGCGGCGGACGTCGTTGCTAATCACAGGGACTCTTCAAAGGCCAAAGTTCACGTAATCACTGCATAAATGCATGCTTAGTAGGGATTTGTTAGCACCTCTCTAATGGCAGCTCACGTTTGGGCTATAGATTCGAGCGAGTTTTCACCGGCAAACTGCTTCTCAGGAGCTGTCCCCTCCTACCCAGGCATTGGTGGGGACCCTGGGCACGGAAGGCGATGAGCTCCTGGCCGGGTCCCGGGGATGCTCCAACCCAGGGCTGGCCTTGGGTCCGCCCGCGGGAGAGCCTGGACGGCAGCGCCGCGACGGCAAGGACGCCCAGGGGAGGCCGCTCCCCGCCTGGACACGGTGGGGCACTCCACGCGGGAACAAGGAGGTCTTTAATTTTTTGGGGGAGAGAAGAACAGTTTCAGAATATTTTCTGCCTAAGCTTAGGAGATGGATTTCCACAGCTCCTCACCCCCCTTTCCTTAGCAATTAGCTCTGTGCGATCACAGTAAATTGGTAAAGACAGGGGGAATACAGAAATAATAAAATAAATACTATCTGAATAAATAGCAATCTAATACGTATATATTTTAAAATACTTTATTTTTTCTTTCCTTCTTTCTGTCTTTTCCTCATTTTTCTCTCTTTCTCTCTCCTTCTTCCCTTTCTCCCTTTCCAAGGCAAACATTCCTTTTCTCCCCCAGGCACCCTACTTGGCCGACATTAGCTGTTAACATTATTCTTTTATGGTTTATGTGTCATAAAATATTACAGGTCACAGTTACTCCTATTTCAGGCTCAGAAAGACTATTGAAATCAATGGGAGCTCTAGGGAAAATAAGTCTTTTCTTGTGCTTAAGAATTTGGGGGCAAACTTTGTTGATTTTGATCATACGAAGAGTCCTCTTTGCCACACAACTTCAAAGGGATTACACATTTCAGTAATATGAGCAGAAATTGGCGTGGAAAAAAGCTTATGCGTTATTTTTTATAGGGTGGTGACATATTTTAAGCATTTGTTCCACACGGAGAATGTTTCAGCCATGACTTTTACAACTTTTTTGGCTTTCCTTTAAAATGTATATCTCGTAAAGTCAAAACTGGACTACTGATTCTTACAAAAATGTGGCCGAATAATGATCAGCTTCCATTACTAGGAAACCAATGGACAGTTCATTACTTTTTCGGATGCTCAGTTTATAAATAAAAACGTCAAGGTGCTGCAAAATTATCTCCGTTCAGGAAAGTAAAACTAACAAAAAGAAAAGAAAACAAAACAAAACAAAACCCAAAACCCCAACCTAAATACAAGCCCAAATGGGGGACAGCGAGATGACGCGAAGCCAATCTCAGCCACAAACTCTTGCCTATGTTCATATCGGTCTAAAATGTGGTGTAGCCAGCGGGAAGCGAAGGGATTAGGAAAATGCAGGGGCTCAGGGAGCAGCACGTGTAGGAAATGTCCGAGCGGTCGGGAGCCGGGGGAGCCGCTCGCCCTGTCCCAGTGCCTGCCTGTCTCCCCTGCTCTGCGCAGCACTTGCTCTTTGCATCCGAGACGCTTGGCTTTGCGCATAAGTATTTATACATTTTCTAACTCTAACGCACGCGGGGCTGTAACTCAGCGGGCCACTCGCCGCCTGAAAAAAAAAAAAAGAGCGCGCAATATGCTATCGATTATTAAAAAATAAAAAAGAAATAAATCCAAGGAAATATCTACTTTGATTGAACACTTCGCTAACGCATTTTGTAGGGATCGATTGCATTCGCAGCTGTCTTCGGGTTTGATTTTCGGGAAATGACTAATACGAGGAAAATTCGTTGCGTGCATTGCAATAACGACGACGCGAGGCTGCGGCCGCCGGTCCGCTCCGCGCCTCGCCCGGTGGGGCGGCGGGGTGGCCGTGCCCCGCGGCCTCGTTCCTCCGCACCCAGTCCAGTGCGTCCCTCCTTAGGGCCCCCGGCTGCAGTGAGGGCAAACACCGAGCTCAGGTGGGGGGTGCCCCGGCGGCACCCCTGCCCTGCGGGCTGGCTGGCCGCGCCTGAGGTGGCATCGCAGCGCCGAGCCAGGGGTATCGCTTCCGATCTCCTTTGTCAATTAATACAGCCATCACCGAATCCTGGATAACCTCCCTTTCCCTCTGTCAACACCCTTCTGCTCCAGTTCGTGCTGGGGGAAGAGGGATAGGAGCTGCCATCGGCGTCCTGTAGCAAGGGGGTGCCCCTTTTAGGGGTAACTTGGTGACAGATGTTGACGTTTCTAGGGAGCTCGGTAAACAGAAGGTTGGACTGGACTTTTTCATAGCCCATGTGGTTTTCATCATTCCCCGTCAGGCTCAGACCAAAGGCAGAAGCTTCCCTCTTCACACTCCTCATCCCCTCTCATCTTCAGCAGTCACTCAGCCCCGGTGACATGAAATAAAGAGCAGAGAAAACACAGGAGACCAGGTTCGTTAACTATCAAAAAGAGATGGGGGTGAGGATGAGGCTGACGGTCGAAACAGAGGCCGGGGGGAAGTGAGAATCTCTCCTCCAGTGCACACCAGTGAGCATTCAGGTGCAAAGCTCATCTGTGTAAATCACAGACTCCATCCGGGGACAAATCAGGGAGAGCACATCAGAGGAGTCTCTGAGAATAACCACTTGTCCAGGCTTCTCGCTGCCTTCATAAGAAGGTGAAAGTTATGGAAGGGGCTAAGTCACGGGTGGGGATTTCTACACAGTTTTGATTGAAACTCTTCTGTACCAGCAAAACAGAGTTCTTTTTTTTTTGTTTGTTTGTTTGTTTGTTTGTTTGTTTTTTTTTTTTTTTTTTTTTTTTTTTACTTTTGCCACAGCTCAACTAGCTCAACTAATTTCTGTGCAAACCGACAGTTGTAGCAGAGATGCCATCCAAAACTCAGTTTAGCACAGTTGTAAAATATTCCTGCTAGCACCCACCCAGCAAAGGTGGAGACTTCAATCATACTAGCCTATTTTACAAGAAATAAAATCTCTGCAGCACTTCTCTGTAGAGTCAGTGGATTTAATACCCATGCATAGTTTTGGGGACAGATGTATCATAAAACGAAATGCATTGGTTGGGGTAGTGTTGTGTTCCTTGTGCTGTGCTGGGAAAAAAAAAAACACGTGAAAAAAAATAACACTGTCTAGAAACTGAAAGGTGATCCCACTCAAGCTGAGCCATCGAAGAGCCACGCATATTTCACTGTGCAAAAATGTTGTATCGGAGAAACAGTCCTTCCAGCAAACAGTATTAGCATGAATAATATCTTTAGACATGGAAGTAGGGATTACAGACAGGCAGGACCCAGTGCAGCTTTGCAGTTTATTCTATCCCCCCTTGTATATTTTATTGTTTGTATTTTTGGCAGTGCTAGGAGGCAAGATAAGGAAAATAGAGTGTGAGGCAAAGGCAGTTTTGCAATAGGGTCTGAGAGGGTCTGTGTTTTGCAATAGGGTCTGAGAAGACCTATGAGTGACACACCTCAACTCACACTGCACAGGAAGCATGTACTGCCTTTATCCATAAGAACATGTGTGTTCCCCCAGAACTTAGATTAATTTAAAGAGACATTACCTGAGCTTTTTTTCAAGTCAGGTCACAAATTGAAAGATTTGAATGTTAGCAGAGGCTTGTACCTGACCCCACACTTAGGTCTGCTTTGAGAGGGAGATTTCCTAGGGAGATTCAGCTCATCTGAGACCCACAGGTCTGTAAATGAAACAATTAGGCTCATTGAACGCTGTAATCCACCAGTAAAGGTAATTTATCTCTTCTGATCACACCTTTCTCACCCCAGAGCTTGAGTGGTACAGTAAAACACGTAAGGAACATAAAAAACACTGAAAATTCTCCTGAGGCTCCTCTAACAAAATGGTTTGATTGCAAATCAGGCGAGAGATTCTAGAAAACCAGATAATCTCCATGTAATCCCCTTTTTGAACATGGTGATGTGTTTTGAGACCAGTCAACCATACAGGTTGACTCCCACTGTCACTGGAGCTGAAACAGAAGATGACACACCCATTAACCTGGGCTTTGGATCAGGTCCCAGCTGCAAACTCCATGTTCATCAATGTGCAAAAATTTCCCCTCTGCTTTCCACTGAGGAAACAGCAGAGCAGGCTGTGCACTGAAAACAGAGGAAACCTAACAAGAAATCTTCTGGTCAGACATTCAAGGGTTTTTCGTATTTTACGTGTGGGCTACCACATGGGAATCCTGCTTGTGGAAAAGGGAAGATGATACATTTAAAATATTTGCTGCTGTCAAAAAGAACAATTTGGCTCACCCTATCTAGTAGGTGTGAATCAAAACAAAGGCAAATCATTGAGGTTTAAATACAAATCTTAGCTGCAAACTTAACTATGATCCTGTTCAAATTACAGGAATGGAGGATGCCCTTTAGTAACCTGCCTCAACCAGGGTTAAATACAGGACACGTAAAGGGACCCTCTTCTGCAGACCTTTTTCATTAGAATCAGTGGTGTTTTGCCTTAGAAAATACTGCAGACAGGTTTTTTTGAACCACTAACCATTTTTCAATGTGACATTTTACAATTTAAAATAATAAGTGAAAATTAGTTACCACAAATGCAGCATTTAAAGCAACAGTGAGCCCATGTTAACATTGATTTCTCTCTGTGAGTCTCCTTCTCTCTTTCTTTATAAAACTTATGTAGTCTGTCGATACAATACTGCCCACTTTGATAATAAATCTGTTGTTTCAAGCTAGGATGCTACCGTTTCCTTTTCCATGTAATTTATAGTTATATTGATTTTAAAGCTGTGGTTCTCTATTTCCCCCCTGTTGTATTAAAAATGAGTTCTAATTACAAGGCAAATGATCTTTGGTCGAAGCACCTCACAGAGTATTTTAACTGTGGCTAAGGAGATTTAATTTGATTAATAGAGAAAAGAAGGCCTTGAACATTTAAAATGGTAATTTTCAGTTTAGGAAAAAAAAGAGAGAAGGGAGGTTAATGGAGCTAGGGAAAGCGTTCATAGATCAGCAAGAGCAGATGTTGTTTTGCTTTTCTGTCAACATTTCTGGTTTGTTGTGCATACAGAAAAACAAGCTTTTCAACTCTCACCATGATTTCAGCCTGTTGCCAGCCCTGCTCGCCTGCAGGATATCTGCTTATCTAGCACGGGAGCAGGATCAGGCCTCCTCCCCTTTGGTCTAGAAGCAAAACAACCTTTCACATGGGCTGCCACGTTTGTCACATTCTCTCCTCCTTTGCACTCATGTTTTCAATCCTTAGATCTTTATTTAATAAAATTCCTTTCCTTTAGAGACTGAAAAAACCCCAGCCAGGAGATGAATGCAAGAGCTGAGCAATATTAACTGCATTCAGGTGTGTGTTGGCCTAGAGGAGACGAAAGGAACCCGGCCCCTTCCTCGAGGGCAGCGTGTGTGTTCAGCCACGTGGGACGGCGCTCGCTCACAGATGCAGTGTCCCCTGTACCCTGGTGTCTGCACTCGGAGGGAGAAAGATTCTGTCACTTCATACAGGAAATTCAAATAGCCATTCTCCTTGGTGAAACATCTTTGAGAGATGTCTTGCATGCTAAAATGTCCAAAGTGTCCATGCTGAATGAACAGAGTGATCATGGGTGTGTCCTTTAGGATTTATGACTATGAAGCACCTTTTTTCCATGTTTTTGACCCTTAAAGCTGGCCTTTTGTTTAGTGCAATTCCATAAAAATTCGGAGCAGCACCACCAAAGGTGATGGAGTCCAGCCTAAGCCTTGAAATCAGGTTTGTCTCTAAATGATCTCCAGGGCAAGGAATACATATCAGCATTTGAAAAAAAAAAAAAACAATCTCAATTTCAGTAGACAGTAGACATTAAATAATCTAATATTTTTCATTCACATTTTTTTTTTTTTAAATTGTAGTAAAACATTTAAAGTGAAAAAAGGCCAGCAGGCATCAAATAGAAAATTCTCTTTCATCACAGAAGGTTAACTCCTGCTATATTTGTGCTATGTAAAACACCCTAGCAGTTTCAATGGGGAGTTCCTTAGAAAAAGGACTATAGAAGTAGTCTCAAAAGTCACTAACTGTGGGGTAAACATTATCTGAACTCAAAGAAGGAGAAAGGAATGAAGTCAGTCAGCAGCCTTGTCTTGGGACATATCTGCTTGATGAGAGTTTGTCCAAAGGCAGGCACCACACTTTGGTCCAGAGATCCTGTCAGCTAGATCTGAAGGACATTACTTGAGCTGTCACGTGTGAATATCCCTTTAATTGTGACTAGGAGTATGCGTGCTTAGCCAGAACACCACTACAGAAAATATTGCTTTTCCTTGACCAGCAAAATGGTCACTGGGTGCACTTGAAAGGTGAAGAGCTGAAAAAGTTCTTATTATGAGAATGAGGGAATTCATCCTTGCATACAGCTTTCTCTCTTGTTTAAAATAATTTTAAAAATAAAGCTTAATCTAGATATTTCCCAGATGCTTATGCATACCCCTGAGACAAGCTCTTCAGGATCTGTTCACTGGTGCTCCAAGCCTTTCCAGTTTTGAAGACCTCATGAGTGTACATTCTCCAGCCCTTGGTGCAGACCCTCTACTACTTTTGATCCATTTTAGGATGAGTATGTTCAAAAGGGCAAGGCTGACGTGAGGAAAGAATAGGAACAACAGTGTAGGGGTTCTGTTGGCCATTGTTGTCACTGTCCCCAAGGATATTTGCTATAGGACAGTGGGGCAGCTGCCCCAGGCTGGGCAGGAGCAGGGGTAGAGCACAGAGAAAAGTCCAGGTGTCAGCATGTTTTGCTGTGCCTTTGGAGGTATCTTCTCCTTTCTCAGGCATAATGTGAAATTCCAGGCTTCCAGGTCTTCCAGGTTTCTGCACTGTTGACTCTAGCTTCGATCCCATCACTGACATTTTTGTGCTTTTCAGTGTAGCATAAAAGCTTACTTTTCTTTAAAAGAAAATGAATGACTTGAAGAATTTTTATCCATTCTTTATAAAAGCAAATGTCTTCCTTCCTTCCTTCCTTCCTTTCTTCCTTCCTTCCTTCCTTCCCTCCTTCCCTCCTTCCCTCCTTCCTTCCCTCCTTCCTTCCCTCCTTCCTTCTCTCCTTCCTTCCTTCCCTCTTTCCTTCCCTTCTTCCTTCCCTCCTTCCTTCCCTCCTTCCTTCTCTCCTTCCTTCCTTCCTTCCCTCTTTCCTTCCCTTCTTCCTTCCCTCCTTCCTTCCCTCCTTCCCTTCCTCCCTCCCACCCTCCCTCTATTCCTTCCTGCCTTCCTGCCTTCCTTCCTGCCTTCCCTCCCTCCCTCCCTGCCTTCCTGCCTTCCCTCCCTCTAATTCAGGCAATCTGAAAATATTATCCTTGTCAACCAGGTGTGACTGTAAGATATATGTACCCCCATTTCACTTCTGGAATGCCTGGAAGTCTTATAGTGGAGTGTGTGGGAAGGAGAGAAGGATGTATGGTTTCCTCAGATTTCTACCTGCTTTTTCAGTGTGGAGTTTTAAATGGAGGCTTTGATCTGAGCAGCAATAACTCTTCTGTGGCTAAGGATGGTGTTTCACTCTCATTTGATATTAGTTTGTGGTTTGCTGTTGATTTCAAGTCTTCCACTGTTTTCTTCGGTCTGAAATTCACAGACTCGGACTCCTGCTGCAGGGAAAACATGGAAATAGTTTTTTTCCCTTGCCACAAAGTGTTTCCTAATAGTGGCCTTATTTTCTGACATCTTTTCTTCTGCTTTAATATCTTAAATAAGTGTTACCATCTGCTTGGGTGCCTGGTATTACATGTCGTGAACAAGGCCAAGAGTTTCCAAGGGGCTGGGATGGTGTTGTTTACTATTAGGCATAATGAAGATTGTTGTCTTTGCCTGGGGCAGGTGGGCTGGAGCTGGAACACACATAGAAATGCAGAACATGTGCTGGGTTTGAACTATCTCCAGTTCTCTTAAAAGGAGGTTTGGCTGCCAAGCTAGCAGTGCTTACTTAGTATGCAGGGACTCTTTTCTCCTGCCATTCTCTGGCCCCTAACATGCTTAACCTTAGAGAGAATGACACAACATATTGTGATGCAACTAACTGGTCGAAAGGCACTATCAATTTTAGACGTGATAGGTACATGTCAGAATCAGCATAATTAACTGGAATGACAATCCTGTTAAATGTGTTCATGCCATTGCACTGGCAATAAAGCATGTGTAAATTCACAATTAAGGCCTGTCTTTCTTCTATACCTTGGAGACTAGTGACAAACATTAAGAAGTTGTATAGCACCAGGAGCTGAAGGGAGGTATTTATCACAATAAAAACATCAGGTGATGCATTTCCCAGATTATCTATCCTTCTTATGCAAAGACTCTTTTTGCTGGAAATTTTATTATAATTATATTTCTGATCTGAAAGATTATATTTCACTCTCTGAATTTTTGTTTTCATTTGCAAGATGGATGAGTACCAGACTGCTTAGCTACCTTGCATAAACGTATTTGAAATTGTTCTAATTTCACATTATACGTCAAGCTGCACTTTAAGGGTACATTGCACATTGCATATCCATGGAGAAATTTTCAGGGATGCTACAAGACATTTCCCTACATTGTATATAGACACTATAGCTCCTGCTACAGTGATGTCTGGAAAACATCAGCACAAGTAAGATAAAGGTGATTTAAAGTGCGTCTGTGAGTCAGGCAGTGAACTGACAGCCATCTTTAACCAGCCTGACCCTGGGATGACCCTGAGCTCAGCTGGTTGTGAGATAGTTCGGTCTATTATGGGACAAAGGATCATATGTCTGACAGGATGCAGAGAACACATTATAGGATCACAGCTGAGTAACAGCGCAAGACATAATGTACATTTATTTGATGAACAACACAAGCAAATCTTGCCAAGAAAATGTAATTTCAACTATTTTGTTTATTTCAAGCCAATTTTTTCTGCCACCTATTTCAAGAAATTCGTATTTGCTAGCTTTTTCTCTTCTAGGAATGAAACAGATGATCATACTAGTGAAATTTATATAGCATGCAGAATGTACACTGAGAAATTCATATAATGGAGTTGCACACTTCTATTGTATTTCCTGCTTCCCATGTGGGCTCAATCTGCACCTATTCAACATTACATTTTTAACATCTTCACCTAAAAACACATATGATTTGGTCAAGTGAGGCTGAAAATATCAGAACGAGTGCAGCAGTGTTCAGAGAGAAAGCCATGGGCTTGAAACTGCACCCATGTGAGCAGCACCAGGAGACCAAAATTTGGTGTGACAGGATTCTCAAGAAGGGAGAGAAAGAGCTGAGTACCTTTCCAGGCTGAACTTCCTTCACAACTAGTCTTAGGGGTAACACTGTGGCAAGGGATCTGATGTCCACAGTTTCAGTACAGGGAAAAAGGCTGATGGAGATATGGGTAATCTGTATAACCTCGTGCATAAAAAATTAGATCAGGTCTAGCCTTTCCCCCCACAGAGTTTATTGTGTGCCATGGAAGGAAGCGATTGCTGGGGTGAAGAAGTGGAAGCTGAGGCTGGGGAAGGAAGGCATTTGCCTGAGCCACTTGGCTGGTCAGTCACCAGCATCTGTGCCCTGACCCTGCCACTGACCACACCAAGGTCACTGATGTGGAGGAAAGGGAGGATGGATGTCTTCTTGCTCAGCACTGAGGGAGACTGCAGTGCTGTATGGTCCTTGCCAAGCCTTTTGATTGTACCAGGAGCTCTGGCACTGGTTAGAAATCCTTTGCAAGCAAGGGAATGGTCCTGTTGGCTTCAATGGGCTTCACATCATGTCTTGTCTCCTGAAAAAAAAGCAGCCCCCCAAACAGAGTGGTCAGTAACACTTCTCCCAGCCTCCAGCGGTTAAGCTGCTGGTGTGGTGGGCAAGAGGGGTGGAGAGATGGGGAAGAGGGCAGCAAGTCTGTCAGAGGACAAGCCTCTTGTCTCCTTGTGAGGGAGGCAGGGCCACATCTGTGACAGCTGCTGGTAGTGCCATGCCCTGATCCCTCTGCTGTCCCAAAGCTGACGCAGGGTTTGGCATTGCTGAGTGGGAGGCAAAAGCTTCAATCAGTGGAAGGAAAATTGAGACTTAACCCCCCACCTTCCTCAACGCCCCCACGGCTGATGTGGTGGGGTGATGAGAGAGGCAGAGGGATGAAGTACCACAGCACGGGCAAAGCTGAGAGCAGCGCTTTATCTCAGCCAGCTTTTGAGGGGACGGGGGGTTAATCTGCTTCCCAGGCCCTGTTGTCAGCAGCCGCATGTCCTATTGCTCCGGGCAGGCTTGGATCTGGCTCTGAGTCCTATACAAACAGCTCACCCTTTACAGAGCTACCGCGCTGGGTGACCTTTTCTAATGTATTACTGGTTTATATTTGGGCTGCTTGCTTCCAAAGGGGAAATGACACAAAGTGAATCAGTGTGACCTCATTAGCGTGGCTCACACTGGTAAATGGATGACCACCATTAGGAAGCCTCTGTTGTGGCAATGCTTCCATTGCGTTACCTGTGGATAGTATAATCATCTTGCTATAACCTGCTGCAAAGATTTATGCACTATGCTAACTTGCGTACTACAGCTGCTTTCTGTCTTATAAATATTGACTTCTGTGCCAAAAACAACAACTTGGTACAACAGGAATTAATCTTCTGGTTGACTGATGCATCTTTACAGACCAGTTTGTCTTTAGAAAATAGAGCTCAAGAGAATTTTATGATTTAGAAAAATACTTTCTAAGTTGATCTAAAATACAGACTGTGATAAGCAGAGGCATCATTAAAGTGACATGGGGACTATATTTTGCCTTCTAGATTTTTCTGACTCTGCCATCTGTTTGTCATCTTGACTTCTGTGAAATTTTAAAGAAATTGCCAGACTCTGGGTCCTGAATCTTTTTTGTATGGTGCAGCTTCTCTAATAATTTATCTGTCACACTATCCAAATGGTTTTAATTCACTTGATTTTTTTTAATTAAAAAAAATCTTTAGCAATCTGTTTTATCAAAGTGCTTGCAGATGTTATAACTTTTGTCCTCAGCTATAACAATACAATGCCAGGGCAGCAAAGCACATCCTCCACCTGATGTTAGACAGTAAGATGAAGTCACAATATTGCACAGTTCTGGAGTTGACAGTAAATAGCAACATAAAAAGTCAAAGTGCTGAGAGGTTAAAAGACAGAACATCAACTCATCTTGACCAAGATCATTCTAGGAAGACCTGTGCATTATAATGCCTAAACAAAGATATTTTACCGTGCAAAGGAAGCATGCAGGATATGAGATTTAAAGATGAACTTAGAACATTTTCAAAATTGCCCTTTGTTGAAGTTTGGGTGCTCAGGGTTTCAGTTACAGACATTTTTTATAAACCTGTCCATACTCTGCGTGAGAGTGGAAGTGAGTACTCCCTGCTGTGATGGAATTTTTGACTTTATGCTCTTATGGATCCTGTGAAAAATTAGGGAGGTGTGGTGATTTAGGACAATATTGACTCGTATATGTTAACACATATTATGGTGTTACACTTCACAGGCCAGACCTGACTGACTTGGAACTGAATTTTTGTTTGGATGGAGACTTGTCATGCAACCCTGGATAAGCAGGCTGGTGACAGGACTTCCACTCCTGGGGTGAAATTCATGCCTCTGAAATGGAGCCAGTCACTGGGTTGTCTCAGTCCCCACACAGGCAGCTGTTCGGTTTGTGCAATGCCACAATGACGCTTTCAGAGCCACTAGCTCTTGCTCTCCCCACTGAAATTCTCCTTTAGCTTCACTAAAATCTGTGGTAAAATACAAGTAACTACAATGGTGTGGAATCATGGATAGTAACAGCTGATCTGGCTGAGACTGTCACTTATGTGATGTGTGAGAAATCTTAAACCAAAAGCCTTGTGAAAGCTGAAGTATTCCGAATGGCTTGTGTTACTTCTTCCACACCACTGATTAATCTTGCCGTAAGTATAAGGTTTATATATCTCAGAAAAAAAAAGAGAAATGGAAAATACTACAGGTGCATGATATGAACAAATTAACAGTCTTTCAGAAGGCTAGCTTATTGTGTAGTGAAATTAAGCATTTGAGTTTTTTACATTTGATAAGACCTTAGCTTTTTCTTTTTTTTTTTTTAAATAGTTGATTTCCATGCTTGCTCAGTCCTTAAGAACTCAAGCAAGTAGATGTTTGAACTGGCTGAGCTCTATGGAACTCTCAGAAATGGAATTTTAAAATTTTCTGATGTGTTATCCATAGGAGATGGATATGCTGAGTGTCTTCAAACAAGAGTTGTTTTTCTCTCTTCAGGGGAGACAGCTAGGCAAAGTAAACCAACACTGAATTTTAAGCTTCAGCCCTGTATGGGTCCTAGTAATGCAAATATTCTCATATGGGAATAGAGTATTTATTTTGTGGTCAATCCTCTAAAAAAAACAACGGAACTGATTAGAATCACTTTCAATCAATAGGAATTGTAATCAGTAGGAATTTTCATCAATAGAACTTTGGAAATGTTAACTGAGAATTCAATTTCTGTTGCTATTATAAGCTTTACAGCTATTTAATTACTTCAGGTGCAATGCTGTTCTTAGGAAAAGGTTCATTCTTATTGAAAATGTACATAATTGAGGTGTTTTTAATATCTTGTTCCATACAGTAGCAGTGATTAATTTACAAAAAACAAGTAAATTACATGGCTGGAATCCTTAAGTGGGTCACAGCCAAATAGATATCTTCTGTAACTGCCTGGTAAACTGTGTATATAACTATAAATATGCCAAACCACAGATGTGATCTTCAGTAAATACATGCTCATATAGCACATTAATGGATTCATATTAACCAGATGAACATATTTTGAACTCTGGGAATTATTAATATATGGAAAGTAATGTGGGCTGTAGTTTAGATGTGTTAAGTTCCAGACTTCGGATTGCAAGTTTGGATAGCTTAGTTGTAATTCTGATTTCAAACCTATAAAACAAAGGCTCTTCTTTTTTCAGTACCTTCAACAAATGGGATGCTGATCAACACCACAGTAGTAATTGCTATTGTTTTTCCTGTACAGATAGCAAAACCAGACACTGGCATCTAGGTAGTATTCCTGATCTGTGGCATACGGGTCATTAGCAGGATCTGTGATTGAAGGCCCAGAACT
Source organism: Columba livia (assembly GCF_036013475.1). Lineage (NCBI taxonomy): Eukaryota > Metazoa > Chordata > Aves > Columbiformes > Columbidae > Columba > Columba livia. Next base: position 36,255,462 of record NC_088603.1, on the reverse strand, counting down.
GGCCAGATTTGGATGACACCTTACCTTATCTACAAAAGCTGCCCACTCTCACAGTGCAGCTGCCTGTGCTCCTGCAGGGTGGGTTGCCCTGGCTCTTTACATTATGTCAGGAATTTCGATTTCATTATATACTGGGCAGAATAATCTCTTTGTTTCTGAGAAAGTGAAGCTTTTGTGAAAAGGGTTCTCTCCCTTATCCAGCTTTAATCTTGAAATCTTAATCAAACAAGGAGATGTTCAGACAATGTTTTGAGTTTTCATGGCTCTCTTGAGGCATAGACCACTAATATTTCAATCCCTGACAGCAGTGGGAAACAGTTTTTGGTGTGCTACCCAATATTACTGACTTGCTTAGGCTCTGACATTGCATGCACTTGTGATTCTGTCCCAGATGTATAAAGCTAAGTGTAGGCATTACTCTAGATTTCTAGGATCAGACCAAAGCTATGAACAGTCACCCTGCTTCTTCAGAATCAGCCGAGTCCTCAGGTGGCAGCTGAGCCCAGCTCTAGGCCAGCACGACTGCAAGTGAAAAAACTTCAGACAGAAACCATGTGCACGGGGTGTTGCAAACTCCTCAAGTTTCTTGAAAATTCCTCTTCGACTAGGAGTTGTCCATCAGAGAGCAGATGAAGTGGGAGTTTCTGGGTTGGAGGTTCAGCATGGTCATTCACTTGCATTTAGGAGAGGAAGGAAAGATCTTCCCTTTTCTCTGCTTGCTTTCCTTCTCTTGTATTAGGGTGAACCTGAAAGAAAGAACTAGTGGGAAGACAGCAAAAAGTGAGTGGAAGATCCAGCCTTGAGCCCTACTCATGTTGCTCTGAAAAAGTTGAAGTTTGATTTAACTGGAGGCCATGGCAGGAAGAGAAGCATGAGTTGCATTTCCCCGGGTGTCAGGGAAGTCACTCTTAGAATTTTATTTTTTTTTTAAATTCAATTTCAAATACTTGTAAATTCCTCCCAAGCTTCTCTAGGACTGAAAGTGTTGATGCTTAATCTTAGCTCATAAAAGACTTTTTTTTTTTTTTCTGCTGAAGTTTTGAGGGAAATTCTTTGATTCAACTGGAGTCACAGAAATGTGAGACAATGAACCTTCTTACAGTCTGCAACTTAGAAACAAGTAAACAAGCAAGCAAGGAAAGAAACAAAAATTCTCCAGAGAAAATGATACCTAATTTTGATGTCTGAATGTTCTTCTGTAAAGGCCCAGCTGTAGTCCCACAAAATTCAAGGACTGCCAGGCACAGAAGACTCCTGGGTAAAATCTCAAGTTTGGAAAACAGAGTGTTGAGAAACAATTTCTAAGTGTGCATAGGAAAAATACTCCATTGAGGAATACAAACAAAGGAAAACTCTAGCATGTCAGCTTGGGAAGTGGAGAAGAGCTGTCTATTCCATTTGGCTGGAATACCACACTGCAGCCAGGCTGCTATGTGGGATTTGGAAATGCCTTCAGATGTATCCATCTCAGCACAGTGAGAACCTGCCCACCTCATGCAACTACTGGTCTTCTTGAAAACCAATTCAAACACTGAATTTTAATAACTGGCTTATGCACTCAAAATGTTCTGAGCAGTGCATTTGTTACTGGTGTTTGTAATGTTTAAACAGTAAGTTTGCAGCAAATATCCTACTGTTGCATTTCACATTTATTTTAAAATATGTTGATAATGAACTTAAAATCAGTTTAAATCTTCTAACAAGTTAAAGAGATGGTTGAATGAAGAAATGGTGGGAATATATCTAAATTGTCAATATGGATCCATAGACACAGATGGATTTGGACTTTACAGTGGTAATCACCCCCCTTCCAATCCAGTGGTGAGTAGATGTTTGCTTACCTGGACTACAGGGTGTCCAAGTGCAAAGATGTGCTGCTAGCCACAACACTTGCTTGTGTGCTATTTGTTGTAGAAATTCAGTGAGCTTTAACATGTTTCATCTAATGGGCCATCTAGACCTGGGCAGATATTGATATGTGTACACAGATTCTATTTGAAATTCAAGTGCTTAATCATCATAAATCACCAAGTTGTTTTCGTTTTTTAAATTGTGAACTGCTAAGCATGTTCTGTTGGCCTGATTTTGTATGATGACAAATAAAAGCCTGTAAAATAGCTGATGCCATGAAATAATACCAGCCTGAATATGTAATAAAAGCAAAGTAAGAATGTTTACAAAATCAAGGCTTATCACGCTGTGTAAAGCAAGGCTCTTATTTCAGCTGCGTTCAAATCTGGGCTCTTTTCACTGGTTTTGTCTTAATAACAAGCGCACGTCTCATACTGGCAAATAGAGCAATCCCTATTGAGAATAATATGCCTGTTGTTGTCATAATGGATCTCCATTGACACATTTAACAGCTTGAAGATATACACTTCAGACACTATAACTTACACTAATTAATTTTATTACATCATTAGTGCTGTGTAAAAAAAAAAAAGACCAGAACCTCTGCAAGAATACGTCATTGATATCAAAGAATATGCCTGACATTATTAAAGTTAAACATATACTTTGTTTTGAAACAGAGATGCTCTAAGAACCTTATGCAAACAGCAAGAGAATAAACCCAGCCAACTGAAACCCTGTTCTCCATTACTGTAGAGTATAACTACAGCATATTGTTATCTGATGATGAGTTACGAGTTTTTGTGTTTAGAATTCAGAGGATTACTAAAGAGATTATCTGATCTGTCAATCAAACTGATATCTTGATGGCTTGGAATACCGCTACAGATTTAGCAAAGTGTCTTTGCTCTAATGCTCATTCTGTGTGTCATGGTTAAACAACATCTTAATTATATATAATGAATAATCTCTCCAATGGCTTATTATTGTAATACAAGTCTTGGTAGCATCATATAAGCAGAGTCCATAGCTGGGAGTCACTTAGAGCTTAAGCGTCCCCCTGAAGGACTGCTATAATAAATAATTCAGTCTTACCCATATTTATTTGAATGAATAGATTCAGGTCTGCTTTGGAAACTAAGCACTCTCAGGGCTGCCCAGGAGTCTCAGAAGACCACACGGAAAGTCCAGGTGCAGCAAGCACAGACTTCATCATGGCCAAACACTTGGCCACAGAAACTAAATGACTGAACTTGAACTAATCCACTCATATCCACTGCTGCTACTATACTGATTCTTACAGCAAAGAAGCCACAGTGAAGTCAGCTGAAAACAACACCTCTCGTTAAGTGGTGACTAGCACCTGGGTGTCTAGTAGGACCTGGAGTCTTTGCAATGTCCTATTGGCCTCAGGGCTAGTAGGCTAATGCATTGGCAAGTTCCTCTGTCTTCTTTACCTCAGGCTTTCTGCTTTCCTAGATCAACTTTTCATTCTCATTCTCCATTGCTCTGCTTATCTCACACAAGAGGGACATTTTGGTGAGGAAGAGAGGTTTTCCTAGATAGTGATGGACACATAGCTACCTGCTATCTGGGCACTCGTGGTGTGGAGAAAAAGTCATTTTACACTAGCAATTACGTAAGATTGCTTGGAGGTGAGGGCTAAGGGGGGTGAGCAGCTAACAATGTCATGTATCAGAGAAGGGATGTACAGATACTCCCCAAAATCCACCAAAAAGATACCTGGTAAGCAGGAACACTTTCAGTACAGCTCTTCTTCATTTACCTGCCTCAGATTTCTCTCGCGTGTTACCAGTGCTGTTCAGGCTACCCCGGGTATAACTGCTGAATGATCTAACATGATTAAAACATGAAAGCTTATCCTGGCGGCAGCTGCCAGGGCTGACTGTTCCATCATAGCCTTAAGTGGAATTGCAGCAGAAGAGCGACAGTGGGCTGTCACTGCCCCCTTGTTACTCTGCAGAAGGGAATGTTGCTAATGCAGCTGGATCCCTTAAAACAGGGCATTGCTGAAGGAAGTTGGTTTCACCGAAAATTGTTATTATAGGATACAGAAAGCCAGGGATTAGTTTCAAAGGGATATTCTAAAATGGCTGGTGCTCATTTTCACAATGTCGCAAACTCATTTGTCTTGTGCAGTGCACCCTCATCTAAAATGTAGATACCTAAGAGTCAATGCCATTAATTCAGTGTCTGGGTACTGAAAACAAACATAACAGTCATGGTGGTTAATATATATGGCACATTTGTCTGATCTGCAGACAAACACGAAGCAGTTAAATATTGGACATGTCTTCTGTGAATTTCTGGCATAGCTGAATACAGACAGTACAAAAAGGACCACATTCTCAGGTGGTGTAAGCTGATATAGTGTCCCAAAGTCATAGCTAGGCTAGCTGATGGGAGACAAAACATTTCTTGCAGGAAGATCTAGGAAAGGAGCTGAAAGAACTAACAAATATGAATCCCAGTAACTGGGATTCTCTTTACCATGACCAGGCTCTATATATAGCCATTTTCCATGGAAGTTCTTGCCTTCCTGACCCCAGATACAACCATCTGTAAGAAGCAGACTTGAGTATTTGCTTCAGGATTGCTCACATGCCTATCCCAATAGGACGTGGAAATGATCTGAAATGCTCAGCTACAACCAAGCTGCATGGCCTAACATGAGACTAATCATTGCTAGGAAACAGAAGAGTTGATAAGTGATTAGCTGAATAAGATTTAGAAGGAAATATGGCCAAAACAAGCCGAAGCATTCACAGTTAGCATTAAATTAAAATTTTGATACATTGTTACAGGCGATCCTAATGTGTGTCTAATTGAACTTCTGCCAGCTGTGCTGGTATGCATAACGGGTCCTCTAAATGAGACAGAAGGCAATGATCTGCAAATACTAACTGTGGCCTACAGCAGTCATGAGTTAAATGCAAGAAACAGAGGGGAGAGCTACAAAGACTGTTGTACCTCATTGATGCATTCCTGACGTAGGAAAATGACTTGTGAGAGCTGCGTGATTCCCACTGATCCTTATGGTGTGGTGGGCCTCCTTGCTTTACCATTTGCACATTGGGACAGATCTCTTGTTACCATAGGGTCATTGAGTTCCGCAGATCACAAGACATACCTCGACTGGAAAGGGAAAAATTCCTCATGTTTCTTACTTTGGTCTCAATAACATCAAATGAACAAAGTGACCTTGCATACACATTATCCAAAATGATGTGCATGCCATGTTGTTCCCAGTTTAAAGAAACAGCACTCTGCTTTAAAAATAAAATAGTAAAAATTGGTAATCTAACGGCATGTAGCAAGCAGTTTCCAGCTTTCCCTGCTGTGAATCAAGTCCATGGCTTCCTGTCTTAATCGGGATTTTATTTAAATAAGTTTCATTGTACCGCAAGAAACAAAATGGCCAACTCATTCTCATGCGATGAGCTGTGTTGTCTGCAGGGCCAGCTCAAAGCTTCTCAGCAGTGCTGGCAAGATTGAATTTTGCAGCCGTAAGGTTGGAGGACTGGGCTCGTCCTGCTGCTGGATGGGGAAGGACGAAGGAAGGGCTGGAATGGAGGTGAGTCCTGGAGAGTCAGGCTTGTTACTCTTGTGCCGCTGGGGTGGGACATCTGCCACATCCCCTTATTTGACTTTCAAGGGCTCCGCTGGTAGGTAACGCAAAAGCTATTTTGCCATTCCTACCAGTCATCTGCTTGAGATAACCGCTGGCTTCACCAGTGGTGGTGCCAGCTGTGGTTATTAGTTTGTCACATCAAATGCAATGCGGAGGGCAGAGCGAATACTGGGGCCACTCTGAGCCACAGTGGGAGAGAGGTTTCAATTGGCAACGCGCCTGTAAAACTGCCTTTCTCCCAGTGAAAGGCTGGCTGTTCTTGTTTACCACTTCATGTAGGTATTATTTGCAACTCCCACAGCACTGCTGTGAAATGCATGTCTTGCCTTTGAACTCAAAGATTAGATAAATTCTCTCCTTCACCAGAGTTTAACTTAGGTTGAGCAGGGCAGAAGGGAGAGAGACAGCTTTAGTTTGATCCTGGAAGTAATTTAGATTTGCTGAGAAATATTAAACACTGGGTCTGTCCTGCCTTCTCCTTCACAATCAGCATTTCTACTGTGTAAACATCAGCCCTGTCTCCTCCACTTCTGCTCACCTGTAGGACATTCCCTCTTGGAAGGAACTCTCCATTGCCCACGACTCAACAAAAATGGTGTGGCCTGAATGAAGCAAAGAGTTTGAATTCAAGGGTTTACCTAATTTACCCAGACTTGAGAAAGACAGGTTTGTGTAGTCTTTGATTTGTTCTAACTGTTGCAACTTGCTGTTTTCAGATGCCAGGAGCAAAAAACTGTCCTGGTCCTAACTTGGCTGAAGGGGCTTTGTTGGGATAGGTCTGCATTGGCTTAACAAACAAGATGGCCTAGTCTTAAATCTAATTACAAATTCTCAACTGGAATACAGAAACTGCAGTAACTTTGGGGCCAGGCATGCCTGTGTTGCCTGAGAGGGGTAACATTACTTCCTTGGGGCCAACACAGCCTGTATACACAGGTGCAGTCTTCTGGTAGCTTCTGTGGCATCTCCTGTGGGGAGATGTTTTGAGTGCTTTGGATAAATCTCTGGCCTCCAACTAACCCATCAGCTCTGCCTGGAGTGATTTATGGCAAAAAAGATGACTCAGGATTGGTCTTGCACATGGATCCTAAAAGGTCTGATATTGCTTGCAATCAGCAAAGGCAAGACGTAGGCTGCCTACCCTTAGGTTAGTGAGTGCTGTGTCTTAGGACCAAACGGGGGGTCACAGCATTTTGGGGAGCACTCTCTTCGGGGTTGCTGCTGCTCTGGGGACAGCCAGCTGAGAACAGCTGGTTCTTCCTCCAAAACCACTTCTCCAGTTCATAAGGTATTCTATGATGAATATTTGAAACACTTGGATATGGCCTTAAGTACTTAGATTAAAGCAGTAATTGTAGCTAATCATCGAAGGGAATAATGAGACATTTCTAGATATCAGATGACCACAACACAGTAATACCTGTCTTGTCACGTTTTATTGTCTAGCGACATGATGAAGTTTTTGAAGATAATTGAATGGCAGGCATTCATGAGTGCAGTGGGTGATTAAAGGAGCAAATAGCCTAACAAGCATGGTCAGGTACTGTGTGCGTTTCAGCTGTTCGTTTTGCTGAAGGCCAACAATTTATGCTACACCCAGTGGCTACCGACTCTCTTCAGACCAGGTACATGCAATAAAACTGGAATGTTAATTGAGGCCGACTGCAAGACCTTAAAGGGACAGTGTCCTTGCAGGTACTGGTAATACCTTATTCTAAGTCACTTCACTATTGAATTTTAATTTAAACCATGGTTGTTGAAATGCTTATGGGAAGGAATTAATAGAAGAGGAAACATGTCTTGACACGTATTGGACATCCTCATTTCAAAGTGAAATTCAGAACCCATTTTTTTCCTGCAGGTGAGATGACATAGCAAACATTTTAAGTAATGTTTGTATATATGAGAGAGGCACTGTACTAATAAACGTGGAAAAATGATGGTGTTATGGAAGTATTGACAGGTCTGATATAAAATACAGTTTCTCCAATACCATTCCAGCTAAACAGAATGAATGGTGTATCAGACTCTCAGGGTCTGTGTTTGCAGGTACATCACTCACTGAACAGCTTCCTAGCTATGCAGTTAGGAAGGAAAGGCCAATGTTCTGCTTAAAAGTACAAGCTTGATGGTACTTTTTCTACAACAGGTAGCTGTCTTGCTACTTGCAGGATTATTGGCTCACTATGAAAATACTGTTATAATCTGTTCCCCCCCTTTCAGCTTTATAACCGAAGCAGGGATCCTTGAAACTTGGAAACAGGTCAAGAAATAACTCCCCAATAAACTGTTTAAATGTCAGCTATTTAGGCTCAGTTTCCCAAAGGTATTTAAGGTCTAACTCTCCAGTGGCTAAATTCCCACAAAGGCCAGAGGGAAGTCAACTACCCCTATAGGATTTAGGTTTTCAGATATCATTGTGAATTTGACCTCTAGCATTCACAAAGCCTCCTGTTCAGTGGCATAAAATGTTTCCTGCTCTCCAGAGATTAAGTGTATTGGTTAGCTACACTAATCCCCATCTGTCAAAAAGGGAGGGTGGAGTGGAAAGTGGAACTGAGATCAGTAGCTGGAAAGCAAGTGTCTCTTGTGTATAACACTAACTTGCTGGACCAACAAGCTAAACTATGCTTGGAGGTTTGCCATATCTTCTGTTTTCTCATGGAATGGACGTTGACAGCAGTTGAGATCCTCATATTGCCCAGACTCTCCTGACATGAGAACTGTACAGTGATTACAGATGAATGGTGTTGGTTACATCTGTTTCAGGGCTGCTCCACTCTCTCTGCTAACAAGCTGAACTGCCTCAGGCCAGTTCTCTGTTGTTTGTGGCTCTCCCACCTTTTCTCACACTTGGTCTTGAGGCAACGCACTGATACTTGTTTTGTGGGGAGCTTGGCCGTGAACATGTTCTTAGCAGCACATGTCATCAGCTGGATCATCTGAACAGCATGCCAGGAGGGACAGATAAAGTTGTGGTGAGTTTTAATTAAATGCACAAAGACTTAGGAGGTTTTAGCTTCACAGCTCTAAAGATCACACACCTTGTGAAGGTATAATGATTTTTCCTTAAGGAGATTTCCACGTATTTCCTCTTTGAAGAACTAGACATATTCTATCCTGTGGAAAAGCTGTGCCACATTTTGACAGTTTTTGTCTTGATTTTTAGACTCCCTTGAACAAACTTTTTGTACATATTCCCCTTTTAAAATTCAAATCAGTAAAGAGGGATCAAAAGTCTACCCTCCCACCTCCATGGAACAAGGGCATGGAGAAAAAGGTAGAACTGCAAGTGAGTGAAATTTAGAAAAAAGTGAGAGCATAAATAACGGGGGAAGCACGCAGAAAAGTAATTTATGAAAGATAATGATAAGCACCTTGGCTTATTCTTATGTGAACTGCTTCTTTTTAAATACCTTTTTTTTAACTTTCAGGAAAGACAAAGATTGAGCTCATGGCACAGTGCAAAGGAGAGGTGAGCCTGGGGAGGAGGACGCTGAGGTCCTGGGATCTCTACTTCTCAGAAATGGCTAATCTTGGTGCTCCAGTCAGGTTTTGCAGCTGTGTGGGCTCCTTTCTGCTTCCCCTTGCTGTTGTGTTTGAGTAGCACCTCCTGCAGTGAGGGGAAGCGTGCTAGTCAAGGAAACTCTCACACACCTCCTGTGGCTTCAGTTTCTCGGAGTACATTGTCCTTGTGGGCCATTTGTCACCTAGCCTTACATTTGAAATGAAAGAAATGAGCCATTTTAGTGAACTTTCCCATCTTTTCAACTCTCACTTTTTTCCTAGCCATCACAATCAGGCAATCTTGAGGTCTGCACTCTGGAATATAGTCTGCAGCAACCTGTGGTCTGATGTCAGGGCCAAAGTATCTCAGCTGGGGCTTTATTTTGGGAAGTCACTAGGTCTCAGTTTATTTTAGCTCTGTTCTCTTCTGTGTGGGATTAGAGTGCCTCTGCTGTCAAAATTACTAATAGACCCCTGAGGCAGAAAATGTTTCTTCTGTAATGATATGTACTGTGCTACTTCACATCTGGAGCGCTGCAGGGCCGCTCTTTTGGCTACCTCTCACTTTGCTGGGGAGAGAGATGGAAAAATGACTGTCTTTCCTGGTACACCTTTAGCATACTTTAGTTCAGTTTACATTAAATACCCAGGAGTGAGGACAGAATGACAGCTACTGTACTGTGTGAGCTGCCCAAAGGTAGACTCTGTTAATACAGAAGTTAGACAGTGTGACAGATAGATGGGAGATAAGCAAAAGGCTATTATCCCAAGGTAAAGTTATTTCAACATACTGCCAATAACCCCTACATATAATTTGGATGAGAGGTGGGAAAGGCATGACTTCAACTGAGATCCTTTTACTGCCATCTACACCTTTCAGTGAGGCTCTGATACTTTATCAAAGAGGGGGAAAAAAGAGAAAGATCAGTCTTTATATTCTGGGCAGATGTCCAATAAGAAACTCTAGCAGAAGATTAAAGTCTTTAACATGAAAGAGAGATCTAGTGCAATGTGTAATATCTAGCAGTTCTAAAAATAAGCATGTTTGTCAAGTGTGCAACAATCAGGCTGATTGCTAGCCTTGACAGCATGACATACAGCTTGCAATCTGGCATAGGGGAAAAATGTTATTCAAATATCTTCACAGCCAAGCTGGCCTTTTCACTTATGGGAGAGGGACTGCTCAACAGCCCTGACCAGGCATGCTGAGATTTCCCCCAGCTGTGACACCCCAGTTCCTGAGAAAGATAGTTTCTCAGGTGCATTCAACAAATACCTCTGCCTGATCTTGAAAGTCTGACCAGATGCTTCTACTGGTCTTGCCACAGGGCAGGAGTCCCTGGCACGTCTGCTGAAGTGTCACGCATTGAGATTGAATTGTTCCCACTGCTACTAGGAGAAAGGGAAAGACAAGCCCGGGGAGGTGATGATTCTCTATCAAGCAGTGGCAGAGCTAAGGCTAGGACCTCTCTCCACCCAAAACCACTGAGAACAGATAACTGACTAGTGAAAGGACTGTATGCAGAGGATGAGTGCTTGTCTGCTGATTGATTTCACAGTGTACTTCCTTTTGAATGGCAAGTCCTCCGCTGGGAGCAGGAAAGCAACACCAGGTCTAATGATGGCGGTGGGTTTTGGGGGAGGAAGAAAAGTGGGATGGAAAAGTTGTGTAACTTGACCGTAGCCACAGACGATGTTCAAGTAAGGATTCACATACGGAGTTTCTCTCTTCCTGCTTCTAAGCATGCTGAAGGAGTGCTAAATAGAAATTCAGGATATGGGACAACCTAGCAGTCCATGCTCAGAAAGCTGCCTGTTATTTATGTTCAGAAATTTGAACAGTAGCACACAGAAGAATTCAATTTGCTTCCTGGGAGGCAATTGCTGTTGTGTTTGGGCTGCAAGTGGTATCTTTGTAACAGTGATCTGCTTCTGGACTGACACAGCGCTTCTCCAAAAGAGGCACCAATGCACAGGCACCCCTTTTACAGTGTCTGAGCTATACACCCTAATAAAGAATCCGCCAGACAGTAAGCATTTGTTCTTTCTAAGAAGTATGATTGACCTGATTTGCTCTTGAAAAGAGAAAGGTTTTAAAAACTTACTTCAGCTTTCATCTCTTCCTAACTGGGAATGAAATAAGATAATCAGTGCTTTCTGTCAACCTGAGACCTGCAATGAAGTTTCTGGGTATGAAACTCTAACACCCTGTGCCTCATCTCCCCTGGCTAACCTTCCTGTGCACTCTATGAGCTTCACCTTTGCAAACCACTCCTTTCATTTCCAAGTTTCCTTCTGATCCTTTTTGATGCATAGGATTTTGTTTTGCTTATTTATTCTTTCCACTAAGCCAAAGACTAAAATCTGAATGTATGATAACCTTGAGAAACCCTGTTATAGACCAAAAGAACAGCCCCATGGATTACATAGCTAATGTTCTTCACCACCTCATTAAAGTCCAGGACAGCTGAATGCAGAGGCTCACATGATCAGAACTGCAGGCATTTGCAACCCTTCACGTTAATAAAATTCCAGAGTACTTTATTAAGTCATTGCAGCTCCACCCACTCTCCAAGACACCTCTGGGGTTTGTGAGCCTGAGGAAAGAAAACATCAGGCAACAGAACTATTTCTGGTTCTGGCAAGCATCCTCTGTTCACAAGTAAAGTCTTTGACTCCTGTAGATTTTTTATTTTTTTTTAAATGCAGAATTTATGACCTCATACTTTCTTCCCAGGGCTAAGTAGTGCTGGTTCATACCCGTTACTGCACATCACCTTCTAGAGTAAATAACTTCTCATGCTTTGTTCTTGTGGAAATAAAACACAAGCTCCTGACTCCTGTAATCTGGGGCAGGTCTCATTTTCATGGAAATTCACTAGGTTTGGAAAAATACAAATGTTTTAGGGAAATACAACCACAGAGAGCTGGCTTAGTGTCTCACAGTCTGTCCCCAGGGCTGGACTGGATGGGGAACACCCAGTTTCACTTCCTAGAGGTCAGACCAGGGCTCATTCATGTGCTCCTTAACTGTTCCTTTGCCAGTCTTCAAGGCTGTTGTCTGTGCTGTCGAGATCCTGCTGCATCTCTGAGGGAACTGCACAGAATTGTACTTTCCTTGCTATAGAGAGAGGCATTGGATACATTGGGTCCATTAAGCAGTTTAAAATAGTTCACAAAGTTCAGTTAATGAGAAATGACCTTGTGGTAGCATTTTGAGTGAGGACTGGGAAAGTGTTCCCATATACAAACATGTCCAAATTGTCTCTGGTTTCTGGGAAAGCCTTGTCCAATTAATCTTTGTAAGGTAAGGAATTAGTTAAATAGCTATAATTTATGTGCTCACTCACCCATAAGTGTGAATTGCAATTCCTTGCCTCCTTGACCCTAAAAAGATATGTCTGGGTTTAATGGTTCTAATTCAGATGGCATTTTACCCACAGACACTATTGGCAACATCAGCATTTCTTGCCTGACAGGGTAAGAGTTCATTACCCCAGGAGAGCAAACCCAAACCCATATCTAGGAACAGATCCAACGCTAGTCTAGCCACGCTCCAGCAACCCGCTTCTGAGCATGCAAACAACCTGAGTGCCGCTGATTGAATCTACCATCAGCAATATGCTTTTTTGAGATCCAGCTGCTACCCTGGGCTTACCAGGAGGACTGGCATTTGAAGCTTTCAGGAGGGAGAGAAAGATCGTGTTCTCTGCCAGTTTCAACACTACTGTGTGATGTGTAGGAGGCAGCAAAGCATGTCCAGAAACCAGCTAAACTGGAAGAACAGCCAAAGCTTTTGTGAGCAGAGTTCCCACTGCCAGCGGAGTAAAGGCACTAATGTTTCCTGGATGCATTATTTCTGACATTTAAAAATGCCTGGCTATATAAAAGTTCAGTAAAACCTGGCTTTATTACAGTTGGTATGAATTTTATCATTAATTTCAGCAGAACTAGAGTTTTACCTTGGACATACAGACCCACAAATCATCTATAAAAATTCTCCAAAATGTTTTTGTAGTCAGGTTTACGACATAAGATAGAAGATTACACTGCTAGTTTGAGTCAGACGCTGAAAGCCCTTTCACATTTAGGGTATGATACTTGGGACTAGGATGACAGCCCGTACCATTTCACTCTTTAGTAGCACATAATAGAGGAAGTGCCACCTGTTACAAAAGCTGTCAGCACTCTCTTGCTGGTGGAAGGGTGATTGAACAATGAAAAACACTTGTCTGATCTAGTCAGGATTTATGATTATATGCTACTGAGTACATTTTGGGGTTTAACTGTAAGAAAACGTATAAACATGTATGCATTATCCACATCACTGACCTTTGTCCCTGAGCTAGCGAGTTTCTTTATTTCTCCTTACAAACGTTTTATTCCACATCTACTTGCAAAATTGCTTCCTCCATAATATTTCCCTTGATCACGTCTTTCATATACCACATTACTGAGTTGCCCCAAATTTGCATGAAACAGAATGTGCTCAAAGTCACCAGGATAAAATTAATTTTACACATTTTTTCCACAGTTCTTCCTCTCCTCCCAGGTCTTTTAAGGTTCAGAGAACCAGTTGCCAGCCAGGGTGTGTGGGCAGAAGACCCTATAGGGAATGGAGAACATTCCTTTCTGTAGAATTGCCTAGGAGGATCACCCTCTGTTTAAACAGTCCTGCTTGCCTTGACAAGAAGGAAGCATGTGGCTGGCTGACATTTTGCCACACTGCCTTAGCTTAAGGAGAATATTTTTTTTGCTCTCACTTGTAAATAAATTTCATAAGTTCCCTGAAGGCTTTGGGTGAATTGTGCCAGATGAACCTTGTTTGTTAGGATACTTATCACAATTACCATATAACACCTGTTTTGTTATGACAACGTTTCCCATATGTAAAATCAATCCACCTTAGTCACCCAGAGCCTGAGGACTTACTTCACTTTTTACTTGAGGTTTGTTTCTGTTTGTTTAAACAAGCATTTAAGGCAAAGCAAAGTGGAAATCCTGTCATTTGATCAGGTTCTGGCAAGTAGCTCAGAGAGCTGTATGGCAAACCAGGGAGGAGACTGCAGAGCTGCATTTCTACCGCATCATGGCATGCTGGGAGAAACGAGGACAATTAAAACGAAGGTGATGGAAAAGACTACTGCTTAAGCCATGATCTTGCAAAGACTTTGAAGCAGGTGAGCTCCTAGGGCTATCCAGGACTGCCCCCATGTCCTTACCTGTCCCTATGACTGCAGGGACTAAGCAAATAAGGTGTTTCTCGCATGCTCAATACTTGAAGCTCCAGAGCTTGTGAAAAGCCCAGGAGGATGGTCAGAGTTGCCCATGTGCTGGAGTGCTTCAGGTTGCCCTTTGTAGGCCTGTCCCACTCAGAAGGCTAAACTATCTCTGCACCATTACACCACTGTGCTCCTGACCATAGTTGAGCTACAGCTGCCTGTGTCCTCTTTAACCACATCACAGCTTCCTCCAGCTTGGCTCTGATGCATGCAGGTCAGAGTCTTCAGGGGAAGGATGGAGAGTGGAGAAGGTGCTGGTGGGCAGATCACCTCCTGCCTGCACACATAGGCCTGATGCAGCTGTTACACCCCAAAAGGGCCAGGAGACTTTGGACATGTGGGTGCCATCCATGGTCCCACTTTCTTGGAAGACTCAGCAAGGGAATTTTCCCTCACAGCTCTCCCCACTGCTGTCCATGATGCTGCTATGTGTATGTGGAAGGCAGCCTGTGCTTACAGAATGACCTGATGGAGCAATTACACTGTTTAAAATCCCACTGGTACCACAGATACACATAGAACAACAGATCATGGAAAAGTTGAGGCTGAAAGGGACCATAGGCAGGCTTCAGTCCAACGTCCTGCTCACAGCAAGGTCAGCTATGACAGCAAATCAGGTAGCTCAAGGCTTTATTCAGCTTCATCTTGAAAACATCCCAGGATGGTGACAGCACAACTTCTCTGGGCAGTGACTTCCAGTATTCAACTGTCCTCACCATGAAAAAGCTGTTTTCTGATATCCATTCTGAATCTTGCTTCATTTCATAACCATTGCTTCTCATCCTGCTGCCACACATCTCTGTGAAGAACCTGCCTCCATTTTCTCAACAACTTCCCTGTAGATACTGAGGAGCTGCCCTTACGTCCTCCCCAAGCCGCTTCTTCCCCAGGCTGAACAAGTCCGGTTCTCATGGGGCAAGTGTTCCAGCCTTGATCACCTCAGTGGTCTTCTGCTGAGCTTGCTTCAGCCTATCCATGTCTGTCTTGTATCAGGTGGTCCAGCATAGAACTTTGTGTGTCTGGGATGAAGACAGAAAAACATCAGCTACAATAGCACCACCTGTGTTGTGTTTTATTCTGTGCCTGTTCACAGGCACAGTGAAGTTTTCTTTATTTTCAGCTTTGTGAAAATGTCACCAAAAAAAAACATCACTGGATATGCTTAGAGCAGATTGTATTAGCTTGTTACTAACTTTTGGATTTTGGTAATAGATTTTTTTTAAGAGATACACAGAATTAGGAACCCTATATATGTAGTTTCAAAGCACATAACACATATAGAGTACTACAGCTATTTTGAAACATTTTATTTTATATTAGTTGGGTTTGCAATATATAGGTCTACAAAATCTACATTAAAAAATCAGAATTAGAAAGTTTCAAAGTTATTTTCAAGATGAAGATTTATTTAAAAAAAAATTGTTGAATCACTGTGAAAAACTCTATCAAAATGCTGGATTTCAGCACACAGTTGTTTTTCATTATGAAAAAGATGCTTACATTGAAAGAATGGTCAGTTAAAATGTTTATGAAACTGAAGCAGTTGTTATATTAATGTTGAATTTTCTAAGGGATGGATTCTTATTTGATAGAAACTGGTATGCCAACATGACACCGACTGCAGCTGACAATCTCATCCTGAATGCAATCTCTCAACATAAGAAGTATAAATGCATTCAAAAAACATTTAGAAAAAAATCATGGTGAAAAACCCACACAGAACTATTCAATTAAAAAAATGCAAGTACATAGGGTGTCCTTATACCACAAATTGCTAGGTACTAAAAGGATTTACTGAATAAAAATATGCTTGTCCTGTTCTGATAATGTTCTCAACTCATCAGGTGCCAGACACCATGCAAGACTGGACTATGCTACATGGACCCTTGGTCTGGCACAGTTCTGTCACTGATTTTTTTTTACTTCCTCAAAACTAACAACATGCTAGCTATCATCAGTTACACAGTTCTCCTTTATTTAGCAGAGACTAATGTACTTTTCTGATTTTCAAATGAAGCCATGCTTAACTTTATTTACATATATCTTGTGAAATACAAACTATGGGGTGCAAAACATCACTGTGCTTAATTTCTGTAAAAATATCCATTTAAGACACCCCAACTGACATCAGTCACTGAGAAAAATGTATTTAAGATGTCTATGTTCTGACTTGTTTTTGCACAAGAAATCACACGCCACAGATGCACATTTTGTTTTGAACTACAAACTTCAGAATTTTTTTCTCCCTGCGAGGCATACTGAGCTACCACTGCTGAGAGGTGCAGGGGATTTAGCAGGCACAGTTAGCAAAGAACCCCCTGGAAATCCCATCAGTGTGTCAAGACTGATGTTATTGATGTACATGGGGAGACTTCTCATTCCAACCCCTGCTGCTCCTTTAGAAACCCAGAGGATTGTTAACATGGTTAGAGAGAGTTCATGAACTCTGCTCTGTATGAATGCAAAGTATCTGGAACATTGATATGGAAGTGGAGACTCTCTTGCCTTTGTTTCTATTCATGTTCCTTTACATAATATTTTAATGATTAAGAATCAGATTTAGCCCTCTGATATGCCTGCTGACTCCGCTGAAGCCACCCGATTGTTACCAAACACAGAATTTAATCCTGAAATCTGTGAAAATGAAGTGACAAAAATCCCAGCTCTTCCAACTTCATAGAACTTTTAAATAAAACCAGTCCCTTTGGCTTCTGCCATCTATTGTTGATTTTACTACAAAGAAAAAGAGAAAAGGAATATTAAAGGACACAGCCTACAACCCTGTGGATCTGGCTTTTGTGCTGGAGGCATAAACATAGGCTAAGTTTCTTCCAGGGCTTTTTTACCAGTGTTACACACACTTCACCAGGCAAGTGAAGGGCCTGATTCCTTTTTGCATCCTCAGAGATACAAACAACTTCTAGGGTAGCAGATGTAAAGCTGCTTTCCCTGAGCAGCCAGAGGTTTGATGGCTCCTTTTCTGCTACCAGGCATCCATCAGCCGCCTCTGCTGCTCTCCCTGCTTCTCTGGAGAGGTTCAGCAGAGCTTGTTAGACTGAGTCCTGTTCTTTACCCGTGAAGTGTTCTCACTTCATGAGCCAGGCACCACTTACCAGCTGGAAACTGCTATGCCATAACCCTACAGACACTTCTTGAACTACCTATTTACCTATTTACAATGTGTTGCTGAGATGCCCATTTCCTATTTTTTTTTTTTTTTTTTAATATAGCTTTCTCTTTTTGACAGCTTGGGCTCTTTTATATTCAATGGGCCAAATCCTACGGAGTATAAAATTGATTTATCTTGCATACAAAAGGTCATCTTACACTGTGCTCTGAATTCCAGTTTCTTGGTACTCTAAAGTTATAGGATGAGTTATGAAATCTACAATAGCTATTAAATAATTTTAAACACCTTATAGTTATAACTAATACAATGTTCACACCTCACATAATTGAGAAAACTGCTTGGTACAGCTCTAGGCTGGTAGATGTTTCTGGGAGACTAAATACATGCTGCAGCATCAACCTGTTTTTTACCAGGAGTTTGTCCAAATTACAGCTAGGGTACTCAATTTTCACAGCTGTC
The DNA here is from genome assembly GCF_036013475.1 of Columba livia. Lineage (NCBI taxonomy): Eukaryota > Metazoa > Chordata > Aves > Columbiformes > Columbidae > Columba > Columba livia. Next base: position 36,237,581 of record NC_088603.1, on the reverse strand, counting down.
ACACTGAGTAGCTTCTGAAAGATGATGAGATGGAGTTCAGACATGGACTAAAGAGGCATCCTTGACTGTCCTCTCTACCATCACTTCTCATTTTGCTGGCTTGCTTCATGTGTTTAGGTATGGGGAAGTTTAAATAAAAAGTTCTAGCCCGAGACCATAATGACATGCAGTGATTTCAGATGTGACTGTCGATGAACATATTATTTGATGTAACCTGATACCACGTTTTCTCTGTAGTAAAAAATAAATAAGAGAATTATTCATAGCTGCTTGTGAACATAGTAATTTGTTCAAACCAAATGATAAAACAACAAGAAGCCTACTGCCACTGCCACCACTGAAGCCACAAGCAAACAGCTCATATCTTGGAATTAAGTCTAACTAAACACACCGCCTCTCTGCATGTAGAGTGTGAAGCCAAATGAAAGCAGGGCAATATTGCCATTTCTGGTTAGCTCTGCCTAATGACAGGTCATAACACTTTCAAGTTTTTATTGTGTTTTCAGTAGACATTTATTCAGCAACACATTCTCTTGCAGTGTAAGCTTACCTTTCTTCAATAGAAATAAAACACATTTCAACCAGCTACATTTTGACACTAGACATAACATTGCTCTGCTTATACTGTCAATGATCCTGTCATTTTTTTCCAGAGTGTTGTATGATATTGTGCTTCTGGGTCCTGCTATAACAAGTGAAGTCAGGAATTCCCTTCTCAGAGTGATGCCTTCATTGCTGATGTCTGTATTGACATGGAGATGATGGCTGAGGGTAACGTGTACTGAAGGCACAGCAGCCTGCTGAGATTGGTGATAGTAATTCCTGAAATGCTTAATATAATCCTAAATTTCTCATTAGTTTGTCAAGCAAGGACATGCTTGATTGGAAGGTATCTTAATTTCAAGAGTTCAGGTCTGAACCCAGCTTTTTTTATACATCTTTTAGACATGAGAGCACACGTGCAGACTTCTGAAATCGTTCTTTGTATCCAGGTCCTCTTACTTGGCAAAATAAGGGGAAAAAGCATCACAGTCATCTTTACTTTTAGTTGCAGGCTGTGTGAGATTTCTGTTCTTAGGACTGTCAGTCCACCTGCGTGGGAGTTCGCAGCAAAGTCCAAACTAATTTCTCCCTTCATCTAAAAGGCTTCATTAGTCTCCAAAAAGGGAGAAAGGGAGAATCTGCTGCTTCTGGCTACCCAGCTTCCACGGCACCCAGACAAGAGGGACAAATAAAATCTGATTAGAAGGGTGCAGATTCATCATGTGTCCACCAGCAGAAACACGGCACAGAAACCCTGGTTATGCAGAAGGCCATCAGTTTAAAGTGACACTGAAAAGCAAACCCTGTCCTCTGCTTTTTCTTCATCCTAAGGTGAAAGGACCACTGAGACCAGTGACTTATGATTGATCATTGTTGCTATCTGTTATGATTAACTTCAAGAATGTGAGGCCTTCATTTACATGACTCTAATACCCCTGACTATGGTGCAGTTTGGGGGATAGGATGCAAAGGAATAGTTCTTTGAGATGACGTGGTTGGTCTCTGTGTATTCTCTTCATGTCTCAGGGAGCAGATCTTGCATTTGCTCATCCAGCTGGAATATAAATGACCATTTCTGCTGCTGATGTACAAACCAGAACAGATCCCAGGTTGCTCACCAACTGTTCTGGAGCAGTTCTTAAGTGTAGCAACATGTTCACCCATGTGCTCTTGCTTGCTGCTTGGACAGGAATCATCCCTTCAGTATACTTGATGTTGAACCTCCCAGGTAACGCTTACCAGCTTCTAGCTATTTGGGGGTCAGAAAACAAAGGGTTAAAAGAACCCCAAACCTTTACCTGTTTTATAGCTGAATTTGTGATTATTAGCTTGCAAAATTAAATTGCATAGAGAAAGGTCCGGTGGTCTGGAACCTTGAAACATAACTTTTATATAATTCGTTCAAATTTCTCATCAATAATTTTCAGAAGATGGCTTCATTTTATTGCCAAGAGTTGTGTTTTTATGAAGGACATTTTCTTCAAAATAACAAATGTTTCAGGTGATTTATATCCATTTTTAAAAATAACACCTTAGTATGCACTCTACCTTATTATGGATGTTTGTCACTCATGCTTCAGTCTAGTGGAATTACTGGTGAAACTACGACTAATAAAATTGGTTGTGAACCAAAATTCAATAACAGCAAAGTTAATTACATGTTTGCAAGAGTATAAACTTACAGTTTGATCAATATGTAAATTCTGACCTTCAATGGTCTTTTCAGCCTTCTTTTAAGCTTTTAGTCTTGCAAAGATTAACTTAACTGCCTAGAACTTCCTTTTATGAAGTTACTAGAATATGAAAATAAAGAATTTCAAATGGTGACTTTATAAAAATACAATCACTAGAGATGCTGTAAGTAATCGTTTATCTGACTGAATAGCAGCATTAAACTGATACATGTATTTACTATGCCAAGAATGGCAAATTAATTTTTTTTTATTTATTTTCATATAAATTCTGTTATTAAATGTATTAACACAGTATGCTTGCAACACACTCCTTGAGACTCCAGTCTGAACTGAAGAGGAGTTCTGTATAAGTCATGGTTGTTGAATCAAAGCTTTTATGAAGTTATTTGTCTCTCAAGGTCTGCCAGGGCAGCCTTTATGTATCACTGATCCTCTTTCCCTGACTGAATGACTACTTTTTTATTTACTTCCCTGAAGTGGATCTAAAGACACCAGTGCACTTGGTTTTATACTGTTTTTCCTAGGGAATCCATTTCTCTTGCAGATTGCATAGGCCTATCATATCCTATATTTAACATTGCTATGGATAGTAATTAGCTTGACACACACAAGCTTTATTCAGAGCAGTCAAGAAAACACATTTTTGGACACAACTTTCTGGTTAAGCTCCAATCTGACCTTGGGATGACATGTTGTTTGAGTGAACAGTTTGCAGAATGCTGCCAGCTGCTCCACAAAAATTCACTGAGAAGGATATTGTTTCTATCTAGACATTCATCATTTGTATGTTTGCTTGGCTGGTTTTGTGTGTTACGTTTATGTCCTCAGAGCCAGCAGGGAACTGCAGTGACTGGGATGGAAACGGAAGGAAGTCCTAGCTCAGACATGAATATAACCTGTTATGTAGCATGAGGCTGTATTTTTCTGGAAGATTTGTAGTTACAAAGCAAATTACAAGACCAAAGCAGCTGAATGCTTCCTAGCATGTTTGGACTGAATGGCTTCTATAGGAGGACACACATGCTCCAGTTCAGCTCTTAGGCAGCTCTTCGACACTGAAGTAGGTTGCTTGATGGACACAGAAAGGAATGATTTATTTTAAAATAACCTGCAGAATTTCAATCAATGTTTTAAAATGATTATTCCCTCAGGAAGACTATATGGCTGGTGGGAATAACAGAGAGAACTTTATTTGGGAGGTGTGGAATCTTATGGCTCACCTAATGCTAGCTTTGCCTCTGGAGCCTCCCCCTGCATCCCACCATCCTGCTATTTAGAGATCTATCAAGAGGCCCAGCTGTTCCTCCTCTTTGTGGTTGGCTTTGTCAGTGCTAGAGCAGAAGAAGTCCTAGCCTGGGAAGGTTTACTCCTTCATTTTAAATGGCCACAGGAAATTAATTTATCTCCTGATTTAAACTGATATCCTCTGATATTATCAGTGTTACCTGGGAGCTTCTATATATGCTTCATGCAATTAAATCATCGATTTCTGTCTTCTTAAGGTAACAGAATTACTGAAGAGAATAAAAAACCCAAACATTGTAATTTGCTTTTGTATCAGCAATTGTTTCAGGCCTGACTAATGGGGGAGTAATGTCACACAGGAATAGTGTTTTAAATTTACAAAATCAGAACGTTATACACATCGCAGTATCACAGGTGATCAGTCTATAAGAGCAGGGAAAGCTTACTCTGGAGTCTGGCCCAAGGGGCACTCTTTAGAAGGAGGTGTAGCCGTTCCTGATCTTGAGCACCCCTTTTCCCAACACTGACATGATTGGGAAGCAGAGGACCCAAGCAGCTTGCATAAGGCCCTCAGTACCTTGCAGAACTGCCTGCAGCATTTCTGTTGATGAGAAAGCCAGAGCTTTATTACTGCTCATTGCTGGAATATAAAGTTTAGTCTACTTTGCATGGTGTTCACTAAAGAAGGCTAAAAAAGGCTTGGTAACATATAATGAATGTGTATTTTGCACTTGTCGCAATTTAATTACAATGCTGAAATAGAAAATTGAGGGGAAAGTATCAGGCAACATGCAAGAAGTGAACCTAGTGAGAATTATTTGGTCATTGAAATCTAAAAGTCAGGAAGGTTTCGATCTTTGGGCTCACCTATAATTTGTGCACCATAAATGTAGACTGAAGTCATTAGGGACTTTGTAATGACAGTGCTGTCTATAACAGTATCATCAAGCAAGACATTGGCATAAATCATTGGCACTTTGCAAAGTGTCACTTCTGTCAACCTCCCAGTGATGTGATCTTTAGTCTTTCAAATCTATAGACTGGCATTTGGATCAGCTAAGCACCTAACATCCTGTCTTGCATATTAAAGCTGCTTTAGCCAATATCTAAATGCTGAAGTAATGCCTGTTTAAAAATATTTTTAAATTATTTGCATAATATAATCCCACTACTTTAAAGCTTTCCTTTAGGGCATAAGTGAACATTCTGTCCTCTGTTGATGAATTCACAACTACCTTAATCAATAATAAAAAGAAAAAATTGCTATTAATTGAAGCAAGAGCCTGGTAAAATGACTAAATGGATTACAAGAAGAACCAGATACTAAAATAATCACAGTTCGTATAATGTTTTAAAACAAATATTATGAAGAATAAAACTCTTAGGCTGCAGATGTTTGGGAAAGGCTAGATTAGATGACTGGATTTCATTCTCTTGCCCAGTGGCCTCTGGAGGTTTCTGGACTACTTCTAAAGTGCCTATCAAAGTTTACTAAAAACCAGACCTGTTTTCAACACAATTAGGCATCCTCTCCTTTGTTGGAAAAATTTGAGAAGTTCGTGGAGGGCAATGAAACATAGCAATTTACTTAATATTAAACATCTTCAACCTCAGTCTGAGCTTTCAGAAAGTGATATGCTCTATTTGGAAATATAGATATTATAGGTGTTCAGATTTTATGAAGACCTTACAGAATTCTGGTGTAAGCAGCTATACAGGCTCATTTGTCAGCAAATAAACATATTTGGAACTATTATTTAAAATATGGTGATGTATATAAGCTTTATGATGGACTGAAGCCCTATTGTTCTGTATGCTTTGTTCAAGCATAAAATAATTTTTGTTTATAATAACCATCACGAAGTGCATGGTAAAAGATGGCAACATTCTCACAAAACCTTCACAACAGCAAGAATTACAGATGGATGACTTCATAAATTGATTTTATTTTGTTTTTGGTTGCCAAAGGTAATAAATGAATGATGTAGCCAGGTTGTATCAACAAATTTGAAGCAAAATGGCTACCACTGGACACGGTATAAACAAATGTGTTCATAGTTGAAACATTTATATCTGTTTTGGCATAAAAGTTGCCATACCTTTCTAGGTATGTTGATGTGTTCAATATCTAATTTGGAAAACCTCTTTTACAGACAAGAGGAAAGAATAAAATTCTACATTATATGCCCTTAATGATCGACAATGCAAGCAATACATGTAGTTTCTTATTCAAAATACTAGAAGATATTTTAGAATTAACTCAGAAATATAGTACAAGTGTCATCCATCATCCACCTGAAACTCAAAGGAGAAGCCCCTCTTGCACCTTTGTTATTTAATGTTAACATATTCATAGCATGTCGCCTGGATTTTCTTTTGTGTGTTTAAGCTGTGCAACAGTGAAGCATAGTTTTCTGTAAAGATCATGAAGAAAAGCTGAACTAGTGTTTGCATTTCTGCTTGTCTGACCTTCTTTGTCCATGAGCTCAAAAAATATCTGTTCATGTTTACATGACTTTTTCTACTGTGTATTACATTAAGTGATGAGGGATGAGGTAATATATGTGTATTTTAGGGGATAAAATGAAAGAATTACAAGGAAGATTTCCTTCAAGTGTTTGGTTAGTGATTGGAAACAAAAGAAGAAACCATCAGCACTGAAATTAATGACTTTCCTGCTATAGGCTTTAGGGGGCCAGGATTTTCTCCCCTAGTACGGGGACCAGAGTGAGAAAAACAATTGCAGAAATCATACTGGGCTCAAGGATGAATCTGGAAAATAAAGATACGATACTCCAACCCCATTTCTAGTGTCTCTGTAGCTACATATTTTACCTAACTGATCAGCAGCAAAACAACAGCTCATTAGATTTCATGGTTAACATTTAATTGTGATGAATAAATTCATCATGTCCAAGGTAGGGCCAGAGGAGTGGTCTCAACAGAAAAAAAAAGCCTCCTGATATTCCATTTTTTCCTTACAATGGATTCAGCATGCAAGGAGCTGAATAATTTCGCCAGATACTGAGGTCAATGAGCTAAATTCTCTGCTCTTACAGAATGTCACTATAGTGTAACTCTGCTGAAGCCAGTTAAGTCGGAGCAGTGGAAAACTGGTCTAAATGAGAATGGATTTGTCCCAAGAAGGAGGGAAGATACTCAGCAACTTAAGAAAATGCCATATCTCTTATAGCGTAGCTTGTTGGTGGAATATCAGGCAGGAGATTAAGGGAAGTCCCACGTCCTTTCTGGTTTAAATGTTGTCTAGCAAGCTCTCTCACTTAACATAGTATATTGTTTATACCACACATGTAATCAGCAGTGGTTCAAATAAAACATAGCACTCCAAGCAAGAATTGCTCCACATCTAGGAAACAAAACAAAAGCAATTACATTAATTCAGTGCTGAGGGCCACCGAGTGGCAGGGTAGCCTTACATCATTGCGGGCATTAATTTCTCCTTGGACTAAGCCTGAATCTCTTTGTAGTGCTCAGATGGTCAATCCTTCTCAGTGATATTTAATGTCTGCAGAGAGCTTTACTGATGAGCGTGGACTTACCTGAGAGCATGGCTGCTTGCTTTCTGACTCCCAGACCCTGAGCTTTTATCACTCTCTCTCCTGTTTGCCTCTCGAGTGTTATCTACATCAGGAATTCACTGAGATTTCCTGCATCTTCTTTTTTCCTTTCCAAATATTGTTTGTGATACTTCCACTTTCTCTGTTTTTCTGACACAGACAATTCCTCTCTCTGCTCTTATTTGTCCCCAGATCAAGAGTTTGGAGAAGCAGCAGCAGCATCTGACTCTTCCCAACATTCAAGATTCAGCTGGCCTGGGAGAAGAGAATACTAGTAACTAGTAACTTCACTCATTAACCTGTGGGTATGAAATCTCATAGTTTTGGGGGAGGGGGCTGTAGGAGGTTTATTCCATAACTGTAGGTGACAAATGTAAAGAGGTCGTCTACTAAGGTGGCTAATGGTAACATGTTGCTGTGCTGCTTTCCCCTTCTGGGTGTTTCACAGGGGACAAGACATTGAGTTCTTACAGATCTTCAGGAAATCTGGCCTGACTTTCCCAGGGCTTTTGAAAATGTCTGCTATTATTTAATTTTTTAAATTCTTGTACTAGTTCTAATAAAAGGTGTTATTGCTTCACTTATAATTTACCAGAGAGGCTAATGACTACTTGGGATACAGCAGACACTAACTATTCACGCCTCTAAGTGCCTGGTCCTAAATGGGAGATAGCTGTAGCAAAGTAATATCTTCTTATTTCCTCTCTTCCTGCCTCTATCACCATCAAAATATTCTCTCTTGCCATATTTCATAAGGACCTTTCACCTGATATTAATTTTACATTTAATATTATTTGTGATACTCTGTGTTTCTCAGTCCCTTTGTAGACTGTGTCAGTATAGCTGAAAATGCTTCAAGCATGGATGTCACTACATGTTTGTAGAACAAAGTAACAGAATCTGCACTGGTCAGGGCTGCAAGGTGCTATTGCTGTAATTAATTAACTAGCTTGACTCTTTAGTAGTAAATTGGGTTTGTACTAATACTGAGACATTCTCAGGACTAACAAATCTGAAGAAGTGGAAAATGCCTTTGATCTGACCATTGTCATCAAAAGAGTGCAAAAGATAAATTTTAAAATGTGTTAGATAGTTTCAAATCATAAAGTCTTTTAAAATGAAAAGATGCAAGGGGTTCTCATACTTCTTAAAGTCTTCGGGACATTTTTCAGGAAATGGTTCTTTAGCTTTGCTTCAAGTATTACTTACCCCAACACCTAGTATCTGGTAAAGGAGCTTAGAAAAGTGTTTGCATCCTCAGTAACTTATCAAAAAACATGTGTAAAAATACTCAAAGACAATGTGCACAACTGTTCCTTATGGACTTACGATGACAATGTGTATCAAACACTCAGCACATATCTAGGCAGCAGCTAAAGTTCAGCTGCTCAACTTTAACCCCCAAGAGGAGGTCAACAGGAAAAAGGAATGCATGTTAAAGCTCACACCGATGTTAAGTGAGATTCCTTCAATGGGGCTTGAAATCCTACTCGAGATATCAGCAGCAGGGTCGAGTGCCTTGGAATGCAAATCGAGCTTGTTACTCAGCATCACAGGAGTCATAAAAGTTCTACATCAAAGATGCAGATACAGGCTGAATTTTATCCAAGGGACATTTCACCACCTATCCAACACCGGCTTCCAATCTGAGACAATGGAAGGGAACACTTTGAACCTCTTCTTATGGCAGGGCATGTAAAACACTGCTGATTAGAGTCCCTCTGGTTTCACAAATACTTTATCATTGTTTGTTCCGCTAAATTAGCACCAGAAACGCAAGATCTTGGAACAAAGGCTCCATTAAATGCTCTCAAAGACAAAAAACCTCACACCTTACAACCTCAGTTTTTTATTGAATGATCTTTCATGTGTCAATAAAAAACAAAGGAATCTTACTTCCAAATCTTGCCAGACTAAATAATGAAATGTACAATTTTACCAGCCATGAGATGACTCTGAACTTTAGTGATTAATTTTAAGTAATTCAGACACATGGGAAGCAAGCATGGGAAAAAAAATATCATGGGGACATATAAGAGAATGGCACAGATAACAAAAATCCCCCAGTTTTTGATGTTCATTGTTGAAAGTTCAAAGCACAGGAAAGGGCCCAGCAAAGAACTGTAGGGATCACATTTTATTCATCTCTTAAATTAGGTGGAAGGATGTACCAAGGGAGTGAAGAAATTCAGATAAATTGAGAGCAAATGAAGTGGAGCAATAAAATTCAAAATAATGATCATTTGCATAAACTCAGGTGTTTTACTGTTAGTTGACTAAGCAATTGAATGAAAGGGAACATTAAACCATACAACAAAGGGCACACAGAGGAGAAAAAAAGAACAGAACAAGGGTATTTGTAGTAGTGGCCACACACACTATAAATTATGGAACAAGGCTGATGGAAACAAGACACCACAGTTTGGATCTCTTCCTTTCCTGTGATGAAGATGAGAGATGAGCTACATAGCTCAAATCAGTTTTCTCTCTTAACTTATGGAAATTTTTAAGATACTGCACTGCAGAATGAAGTACAAAAACGCAGAAAGGCAGAAAGATGAGCAGGAACAATCATGAGGAAAGGACACATGTACCTTTGGTCTTGTATTTCAATCATTTTTTACAGGTCCTCTTCATATTGTTTTTGCTGAGGAGACTTCACCTGCTGTTCCTTCCATGCCACTCTCTGTATTTCTCATTTTAAGGTCTGAACTTGACCTTTCATGTTGACTACCCTTTGGTGAAGGCTGTCCTGCCATCACCCACCAGTGAATGCTGCTGAGCACCACCACCCAGCTGGCCCTAGTAGAGCAAATCAAGCCATAGGGAGTCTGAGCTTGTGTCAAACTGCCCTCACACAAGGAAGATGTTTTATACTGTGTAGCTGTTTCCTGGTGAATCTGTGTGCTCTGCTCCCTCTGCAATATTCATTAACACAAGTCACTTGTACTGTAAATATTTATTTAACTTTAAGATTTATATAGTGTCTTTCCCTACAGCATCTAGGTGGTATTTGCAGAAATTAAAATCATAAGTTATATGAAGCTTTCAATAATGTTTTGCATTAAACTGCTACTGTTGTCAGAAATAAATCAGCCATATTGTCATGAAATGAAATAAACCTAACAAAACCCAAACAAGCAGAAGTACAAAATCAATCAACCAAAAGCTAACCAAATAAATGTGGCTTGCATAAATACAGGCAAGAAAGATTGGCTATCAGCTGCATCTCTGAAATACCTAGACATGAATGAAAGCAGGCATCATTAATCTGCATTGATTGCACTTGTTTGCTGTGCGTGCTTCCTATCTGACCTGAACACTTGCTGGAAGCCATATTGCTAACGTTATTTGTAGGCAGATGTATGTTTGTGGCAGAGCCAGGGTTAAAGGCGAGCAATCATGGTAACTGCTAACTTTAGGAATGTGAAAGGTGAGCATTTTTCTCTGGCAGCTAAGGCAGTTCTAGGGGTTCCAGCCTCGTTGCTTGTTTTCTACTTTGTCTCTCTGTTCATCACTCCAGTGGTTGCTTAACGGCAGCTATTAATATAATTTTGCTATATGGTCAGTCGGTGAGTTGTTTTAGATTAAATACCTCCAAAAACACCATTAACAAAGAAAATCAGAAACAACAACCAGTTCCTCCAGTCATTGCACTGATACAGTTTAGGACACAACCTCACAGACAATGAAAACAGCACCACTGAGAGACCACTCAGCTCTGGGAGAGAGAAAAAAGGGAGAAACAAAGGTTGAAGAAAGCTCTTCAGCCAGCCTTACTGCTAGGGAAAATGTTTGTGTCACTACACATTAAGTTAGGGAGCCGTGCCAGTCTCCAGCAGTGGCTGTGAGAGAAAGAGGGTTTTTCCCTTTATCAAGGCCCTCAGACATCTGAGGCTGACCCTGGTCACTACAGGCTTACAGACATGGACCTGTGTGAGAGCCGCTGCTTTAAACAATGCACACACCATCCTTTTGCTTTTGCTTTTCATATTGGGCTGCACATTCAGCCCATCATAAGGCAAAGTGCTTAACCAACTAACATCACACATTTGAGTCAGGAAGGCTGCAACGAACAGTTGCATTGCTGTTTGCATTCATTACTCCTAAAGGTTTCCTTTAGCAATGAATTTCTCCCATAATAAAATACACAAAGAGAGTGTGCCCAAATCTGCTGCAGTGCTTCCAGATGAACCATTCCCATTGAAAGGTGGCCGATGTGCTAGGTGCCTACATGGAAAGCCAAGTATACTTTTGAAAATCTAATCCACTCTCAGAGCACCTTCTGTTTCGTAATCTATATTCCTATTTTACATTTTCACCAGCTGATTTTTTAAGTTCCAAAGTGTGCTGGATTAAGTTTGGTTTTCATTTGTACCCCATCACAGAAATAACATCACCCAGCTGTAGAAGAGAGCAAAAATGAATCCAGAGTGGTTTTACTTGCATATCAGTCCTGTGGCCTTGACTCTCCCTGCTCGCATTAAGAGGGATTTATCTTTCCCTTTGTGAAGAATCAGTGGTTTGACTTATGATATTAGTTAGCATGATGATGCTAGTACAGGTACCAGCTTTTATTACAGTGATTTGGTATCAGATGCAGATATAAACGAATATATCTTAGAACAGCGTTTTCCCATCTTTCTCCTTTTTTGTACCACATTGTGCTTTTAAAAACAACTTTTACAACTCCTTACTAGGGAAACCCATCGGCATCATTTGACCCTTTGAAGACCATCTTTGGTGAAATAGATTTCACAGGCAAGGTAGTGAGGGTTTAATAGGAAACTGGATTTTTTTCCTCACTTTGTTGTACAAAAGGTTAAAATTTATTTCTGTTTGATCGTGCACACCTCAAAGGTGTCCCCTGCAGGCTCTGTCTGTTGGCAGTTAACATGGATTTAAAGAATGCTCTCTAGGCCATTTTGCAGTGAGAAAGTAGTAAGTCTTACATGGAAATGCAAACAAAACCTTTAAAGCTTTTGATCTTCTTGGAGACTTGATGAAATCTCTTGAGCAAATTGAAGGATTACATGCAACAGCAAATATGTGCAAGTATAACAAATTAACTGTAAACGATATAACTAATCTAAAATGGAAGTATAAGATTTTACTATCTTATGGCAGCATTTGAACTTTGTTTCACTAAAACTCAAAAGATATTTTAAAAGAAATGGTAAATGACTATTGACTACAAATATTCATTCAAATGCAAAAGAGAATTGCTCTGGGGTTTCTTTTCCTTTAATCTCCTTCTGATTTGATCTAAGCACATCCTTCTAACCTTAATGCAGAGGGGCAGGAGGGAGTGGGGGGGGCCAGCTGTGAAATTCATACTGCTAATCCCCTGAGGACTTTCTAATCAGACAAGAGCCACTAGGGAGACAGTTTCCTAAAGGTCTTTTGTTTCTCCTCATGTAAAGAACACAGAGAGCAGGTAGCTGCTGTGCATGGTACACTGAGACTTTTGCATGGTAAAACAATAACACTTTGAAAGGCAACAGGATTAACATATCTTCTTGTACTAATTGTCATTCAAAAAGGTGACCTATAAATTTCCCCCTGCTCAAAGCAGAGGTGGTGTGGTGACCTGGTCAACCCAGGTTCAAGTGTCATTGATTGGATGATGATGGACAAGGAAGAGTCCTTTGCCAGACATGAATCTACTTGACATTTCACTCATCAAGCACCTTGGGTTTATTTTCTAAATCAACCTTTTCTCTTGCTTTGCCTACAGTTTAGCAACAGTGGCATGAATGGGCACATCATCATGTTTGCATCTGGTCACAGCTCTCGAGAGCAGGTGTAAAGGAAGAAAAGCCTGTGGATAATTTTCACTTCACATAACTTTTAAATGGATGGGGTGAGCAGCAGCCAGTACTGAAACACTGAGAAACTCACATCATTAAGTACTTCAAAGAGGAGGACTGCAAACCTTCTCTTGCAGCACCATCAACTAATTTGTCATCCCTTTGGGAATGCTTCTGTTCAAAACGCTAGAAAATAATTCATAATCATGGTAACAGTTTGAGAAGAAAGTCAAACTGATCACCTTTATCAGGCCCTTTTGAAGTTAAATGTATCTCATTTCAAGAGATGTAAAGTATTCTCAACACAGGCAACGATTAAAAAGATCACGTGCAGAAGGCTACGTCTTTTACTACTCTTGTGTTTACAGACAGGATTACAAGTCCATGTTCTCTATTGAAATAATGCAATTCAACCTTTCAAACTTGCGGTTTAATTACTGCCACTGCCTGAAAAGTTTAACAGGATCCAGACATTAAGGGCCTGTTTAAGACACAGTTTTTTGCATCTGCCTTTCCAGTTAAACAGGTGTAAACTTCTGTGTGAAGTGGGTAACGTATTGGCATTGCATACTGTGCTTTATCCACACAGAAAAATAAGTCACTTGAGCCATAATGCTACTGAAAACGCAGTACAGTCGTCCTCCCTTTCCCATGTCAACAGAGGTGCAGTTTTATTAGGAGAAAAGTGCTTTGTTTCTGCATGAGTAACTGACAATCAGGAAAGGGAATGGACTGCAACACTGCTCCTGCATCAGTAGCAGGGAGCATGCCAGTTCAGCCATTTCAACATAAAATATCTGTGGTATGGGTACCACTGCATGAGCATGTCGGCAGCATCCCAGCCACGGCAGCAATGCCTGCTGGTGTGTGGTGGCCCACCCTGGGGTGATGAGGTGTGAGAGGTCTCAGAGGGCCCCAGGGGAGTCAGAGGAAGCAGAGCGCTTCTGCTTATCAGAAGATGGCTCTGTCCTATCAACCAGCCTGAGCCCTGCAGAGTGCAAAGGCTTTTCAGCACTGATTTGCCCTGTCAGGATGACAGGCTTATCTGGGACCTCCCCATGGCTGGCTAGGACAGATATCTGGGGTCCAGTGCACTTAGGCACTGCTCCCTTTCTTGCAAGTGTACCACCAGGGTTGAGCCTCCCATGTGCTATCATTCTCAAGCATGACAGCAAGTGGTTTGGCTGGTTATACCACGCTGTCAAGCCCTGACACTCACACCAAGTGAAGAACTGAATAGAACTGGTCCAAAAGTGCAAAGAAAATATTTGCTCACTACAAAAAACATTCTAGTCAAGCTGAAAAAAAAGGCAAATTCATGCCAAGTTTGACGCTTTTCTTTCTTTCTCTCTTTCTGTCTTTCTTTCTTTCTTTCTTCTTTCTTTCTTTCATGGCAGTCAAGACATTTTATCTGTTGTTCAAGGATGCCTTAATTTAAAAAGCAAAGGGAAGGTCTAATCCTCTCTTCCCTGAACCCTTGTGCCAAAATGAAACCTCTTCATTATGTGAAGTTGACTCTTGTGTGACATTTTTTATTTTTAAGGAGTGAAGGATAAAACTTCATAGGAAAAACTGAGAGCACTTTTAGGTGCTGCAATATTTTCATTCAGCTTGCAGACTATAAAATCAGCTTTCTCAGCTTGATTAATGTGAATACCTGCACATGCTCTTTCTAGTAGTACAATATGATAAAGATATTCCTGAAAGAAATGAACAATTCTGATATATGCACGAATGCAGAAAAAACAGTGTTTGGAGAGTAGTGTTGAGCAAGCAAAGACTGACTGATAGGCATGGGATGATGGAAGAGCAATCCAGGAGGCATTGGCACTGCTGATTTAATTGCATAACTTAACAGGTGAAAGAGAGATAGCATTAGTTGCCCCACTATTTTTCCATCTGCTTTTGGTAAAATGCACAGTCACCATGTCAGCTAAAAGGAATCTGCAAAATATGGCTGGGCATTAAGTAAGCTGCTTGCAAATAATGCAGTGATTTGGGAGCACCAAGGCAGAATGTAGGCAAAGCCTGGTCAAGGATCTGTGATTCTTTTTTTATGAGGATGAGCTGAGAGTTCCTATCATGTGGATAACAGAACTTTCCTGCACAACAGCTGAGGCCTCCTGCTCCACAGCCCTGCGGCTGGTGCCTGGGTTCTCTAACAAGGGCTGAGCACGGCCCTTCCTCACGCAGATGCAGTTATATGATTTCCCTTCTTAAAATGATTGATCATTTTCAGGATTCTTTCAATAACTTAATATCTTTGAGACCTTTATCCCTCTCTCAGGCTGGGATGAAATTAGTTGGGGAGCTCAGAGAAGAAGGAACTACAGACAGATGGGAAGCTGACCAGTAAGTGGACAGGCAGAAAACATCATCTGCTGCTTTTAGCTTCTTTTCGTGGTTTTGTGGTTTGACCCCAGCTGGAAATTAAACAACACACAGCTTCTTGCTCTCCTCCCCCCAACCTGATGGGAGAGAGAATCAGAAAAGTAAAAGCGAGAAAACTTGTAGGTTGAGACAAACACAGTCTAATAGGTAAAGCAAAAACCACACCCGCAAGCAAAACAAAACAAGGGATTCATTCACCACTTCCAATAGGCAGGCAGGTGTTCAGCCATCTCCAGGACAGCCAGGCTCCCTCACATGCAACAGTTACTTGGGAGACAAACACCATCGCTCCAAACATCCCCCACTTCCTTCTTACTCCACCGGCTTTATATACTGAGCATGATATCATATGGTATGGAATATCCCTTAGGCCATTTGGGGTCAGTTGCCCTGCCTGTGCCCCCTCCTAACTTCTTGTGCATCTGGCACAGCACGAGAGGCGGAAAAGTCCTTGATGACCTAGCAGGAACTAAACCATCAATATATCAGCAACATTATTCTCATTCTAAATCAAAATCACAGCACTGTAACAGCTACTAGGGAGAAAATTAACCCTATCCCAGATAAAACAGGACACATGGACACCCTAGCAATCATCTGGGATCAGCGCACCACACATGGCAACCAGCCACATACAGCAATCCCACCACTTATCCTAAAAGCCACTCACTGTTTTCCCTTTGCCAACAAGTCGTGCCCTGTTTCTGTGTCACCAGTGTCCACTTTCCTCAGCTTCTCTTTCTGTTCACATGTTGCTATACTCAAGAATAATCCCCATTCCAAAACCAAATCCAGCATAAGCTTCAGATCGAAATCACTGCTATAAATTTCTACAACTCCAAAAAGAACGGTGTGTTCTGGAGTATTGTGTCAAAATTTGCCACACTGAATAAAAATAAAAACAGCAGAACAAACCTGGCTGAAGGCAAAGCAAATATTGTACGGAATAACACCGGCTTGTATTAAACCTGCAACATTTTTACTGAGGCATATTTTTATTGGTTCATTTAAAAGGAATTCTGGAATTAAAACCCATAATTAGCAAGCGATTAAAACCTAAAACACGGGACTAGAAGTTATATATCACCTCACAGACAGCTCCTTCTTTGTCTCGCTTCCCTCAAAGCCAGCTTGTGAAGTGGCACTGAAACCTGACTGTTTCTCTCTGATTTGTGCAAGTACAGCTAATAAAAAGCCAGGAATTTCCCATTTTTGGCTATGAAAAGGAAGTTTCCAATATTGGAATCACTAATAAAGTGAATAGCCCCTCTCTAAATTGCCTTATTACTTCCGTCTCCTTCTCCAAGCTTGGAGGACAATATAATATTTAAATGTATCCTGGCAACAGCCCAACTCAAAAATATTATACAGCTGGTCCTATTGATTTCAATGTCTGTGGAATAAATGACTACCCATGTAAGTAAAGGAGACAGAAATAAGACCCCAAATTTTAATATTGAAAACATGTATTTTAAAAATGCCTAAGAATTCTCAAGTAATGAGCTTATCTTTTTTTTTTTTTTTTTTTTAATCACAACCTTAATACATGGTCTTAAAATCTGATTTAAAATCTTCACAGAATGATGCTGTCAATATTGAAGGACATCCCTGTGTGATGGTAGGAAGCAATCTTGCTTGGACCATTTCTACATGGGTTTCTTCAATAAAAAACATTACAATCCTCTGGATTTGAGAGGGGCTACACAGCTCTTTTCCTTTGATTTTCTTTAGATTGTAGCACAAATGTTCTGCAGAACAGTCCACTGTCTAATTTTAGAACATAAACTGATCTCTATAAAAGGGATTTTTTACTAAATGAGGAAATTAAAAAATTTCTTTGTCAACTCAGGTACAAATGGAGCCCAGGGCACTTGCTAAGTACATTTTGCTGTTTTAAAAAGGCATATAAACAGTAACCTTTCACAGCAAGTCCATACTTAAATTCATGTTGGGGAAATGTATATGAATTCTCATGCAAATGAAATGAAATGATTCTCAGGACTGGTTTGTCTGAGTAAGCAGAAGCTATATGAGCTTTGAAAGAGAAATTTATCTGGAGGAAAAATTATTTTTGCCAAAATGATTAAGCATTTGGGGAGATGACTGTCAAAACAGAACCGCAAACTTTCTTGGTTAAAATCTTTATTGATTAAATTCCTGTGAAAATATTCATAGGACAAAGCCATAAATACATTTTCTATTCCACAATGCAATAAAAAAAAAATCAAATACATCAAAATAACATTATGGGTAACTGTAAATTTCAGTCAGATCTGATGATACAATAAATTTCATGCACAGGAGAAAAATGAGGATATTATATTTAGGAAGCATATACTTCCTAATGTTGCATTTAGGAAGCATACATTGTTTTAAAGTATTTATTTTCTAAAAGGATTCAAAAGCATTTTTTAAGAAATGTAAATTAGGCATAAAATGGTGAAAAGCTTTTTTTAAGGCCTTTTTCAGCAGCTGTAGATGTGTCACGAGAAATAAGACACGTGCTGTTCTCTATTAAGACTCAAAGCAGAACAAAGCAGAGGACAAGAGGTGTAAAGCGAAGGAGGCATATGAGAGATTTGTCTTTGCTCTTGGTACAAAATAACAAAGCTGGTTCTTCCATCAGATTTTTGTCACTGAACAGAGGCACAAATTCCTCTCCCCCTCCTGCAGGCCAGGGTCTCTATGCAGAGTTCAACTGCACAAAAATTTTGAAAAATCCAAACAGCACCTTTTTTGACCTTTCAAGAATCATGGTGTAAATGAATTACCAGGATTATGATAGGATGAAATGCCATCATCTAGCCTCGGGGCACCTAGCGACCTGTGTGAGAGTCTGGATCTGACCCCACATGAATTCCCAAGATGTGCCACTGTATTTGTATTTCCACTATGAATCGCACAGCTTTTATTTGACTGGAATCAATAAATCGAAAATATGTTATTCATCTGAGTTACTACTTAACATGCTATTTTTCAGCAGAATCAACAGTCTTATCAGTGTGTGTAAACACTCTGTGGCTTTATCACTTGAGCACTAACACAGAATGTGATAGTGAAGTGCCTGCTATTTAGATATCATTTCCTTGATAACGAAGTTACATGGAGAAGACCACTCAGAGCTTGGCAAGGTGGTGGTTTTTGTTTTGTTTTGTTTTGTTTAAATTGGCAAGGTTTTGGTTGATTTTCAGACCATCTGAAAAAAACCCTCCTAAGGAAATCTGCTGAACAGCCACCTGGTCCTCAGCTGCTCTGATGTTCAGGTTAACACCCACCAAAGCAGCTTGTGAGAGAGTTAATTCTTCTTTCATCTCAGGAAATTACTGAAGGTAGTGGGCTACCCGTAATTCGAAGACATGAGAAATTAAAATACTTGAGAATTTCTGATCTTGGGGGAAATAAGGTTAAGTGCCTCATTCACATTTTTATCTGATTTAGAAGAGAGAAGAACAATCAGGAGACTGGGAGAAGGAATATTTATTTCAATTAAGTTTCAGCTCAGCTCAGTTTAATAGTGGTGAATCCAGCACAGAAGAAAGACCATGTGTCTATATATTAACAAAGAAAAGGTTCACCTCCTCAACTTTAACTACTAGTAATCATCCCCTATTTGTAAAATTAGGCTGAGCAGTTTTTAAAAGGAAAGACTTTAAGGACTGAAAGAGAGAGGCATTTAGAAACAATGCCATTTCTCCAAAATCAAGCTCAGTCCCCTTGCTTGACTACAGAACCGCTCCTTCTCTGGCACTAACATCACTGCTGACTTAAAAGCTCTTATAGCTCTCCCTCAATAGAGCACATAAACGTAACCATATGGTATGAAGAAACAAAGTCACAGAGAACAGTGATCAACAGGCTGCTTTCAAACTCTCCCTGGTCAGCCACTGCTGAAAAGCAAGTGCAGCTTAATCCTCACCCAGAGCTATACCTCTCAGGGGAATTTGGGGCACAGTTGATCTCTGCCTGTGATACAACTATGTGAAGGGACGTCGTGACAAATGAGAGGTCAAATGAAGTCTACCGATATCTGGTAGCTAAAAGCACACAGATTTGGTCAATCATCAGCAAAAAAGTTGCATTGCTGCACACCATTTCAGCTCAGATTAATTAATATTAGAGACATCTTTTCTGAAAAAAAGGCAATTATGACCGTAGACTAAGCCAGTTGGTAACTAGTGTGTTGACCACTTATGAGGCAATTTAAATAGAAAGTTAGTACTGGTTGTGACACCCTAGAAAGAAACATTTGTTGAGCCTGATTATTCTTCATATAGAAAATATTTATGAAACGAAGTCAGGCATACTTAGCATGTTTGTGTCCAGTTCATTGGAGACAGTGTTCAAAACCAGCTTGTTCTAAAAATGTCACCAAATTAAAACAGCAAAGATCACTGGAAAGTTAGTTTATTTACCTTGAGAGCTTAGGTATGCAAACTGAAATCACTAGGAGCAGTACAAAACTCAAACGCTGGGTTATCCAGAGCACTTGCTACATCTCCTTTCCAAGATTCTTCTGCATATAAATTGTACCATTCAGCTCCTGCCATCCTGCAATCCATATCTGGATTGTGTGGTACATCCAACAGCAATTTGTGTATTTAAGGAGAGTATGGTGTACCCTGGCAGGATGTGAAGGGAGCAGGACAGAGGATGGCTGCCCTAACAACTCTGCTTCACCCTCTTTACAAGCTTACTGCAATGCCTGTTTTCACTTCACCGGCCATTCTAGTTTCAGCACTACTTTTTTCTTCTTCTGTGATAAGCATTTTCTTCCCTGTTCTTCCCTGCTCTCAGATAAAACACGAGGCCTGTCCTTCAGTTCCTCAGCCATCTGCAGCAAGTCAAACAGGTGGAGAGCTCCAGATCTGCAGTGCAGCTAGTGTTATTTATGCTCCTTGTCCAGCATCTACCAAAGTGGCCTCTAAGCTAGCTACCTATATCCACATGATGCCTCCATAACATAAACTGCTTACAACAAGCACTTCCCCAACCACTCCTTCAGATGTCATTGCTTCGGTTTGATTAGGAGGGATACAAACAACAGCAGGCATCATCAGAAGAGATTTTGAGAGAGGACAAAAGTGCGGTAGTGTCCTCAAAGGAGAAGACACTGGTTAGAGGTCAGGCTTTCCTGTGGAAGAGGCAAACACCGGTTCTTGTTTGGTAAACTTTGTTCTAGCTCCTATTACATGCTTCTGCTTATCTTTTCCCCCATGGCCTGACAGGAATATTGGAAGAACAAAAAAGCCCACAATAAAAGTGTTTCTTTCTGTTTTTCCTGCTTCAGAGGCTGCCACGCTAGGGGAGATCCCCCCAGTGGGGAGAAAAGGCTACCTTCCAGATTTGGGAGAGGACAGGTGGTGGAGTTACCCACAGACTTCCCACAAACTGTGCAGGTACTGATGCTGTGCTCCCCCTGATTTGTGTTTGCTTCTAATTGCTTGGGATTTCTCTGAGGAAACATGATGATTATTGCAAAATTCTCAAGTAAGTAAGTCTTTAAGTCTTCCACTGAAATATACTCCTTTCAATGGAACAAATGGGTTTTGTTTCAAAAAGAATGTGTCTGAGGGAAGTTTTCTCTTGGCTGATTGAAATTTCTGCTGGGGAGAGGCTCCCTCTTTTTCTCCTTTTATGTTTACCTTCACCAAACACTTCCTATTTTCTATCATCTCATTGGTGGAAGATTTACGTGATTTGAAGTAATTCCCAAATGATCAGGTATGCCATCATAAATTTTGCCTGAGCAAATGGCTCCTTACAAAAAAAATCTCTGTGAAGTTTTCATTCTAAACAGGGCAAAACCAGGACTGGTCCTTCTTAGTTTTAAAGTTGAAATAACTGAGCAGTTAATTATATTAATTAAAATTAAATCTAATAACCCAAGATAATGAACTGTATTTTCATGTTACGTGAACAGGGCAGAAGAATCCGGCAAATGAGAGACTGTTTAGTTTCTAAGAATCCTCACCCTATTCCTCTCACAGACATTTCAGTCTATAGCAATATCTATGAAATTTCTGTTTTCCTTTTCTCCTGTTCGGGTTTCATCCTTGAATACTTTTGAAGCAAGTAGATATTCAAGTGCCCAACTCTGCTATTTTGTTTAAAGACAAATGTAAAATAAGATGTCGAAAAAGTACCGCCCAGTGCTGTGCTCTCTAACAGCCAAAATAAAAATTAAGTTGATATTAAGGAAGAAGAAAATACTCAGCTATTTTTGTGGACAAGTCTTGCTCTGATATTCTGCCAGTACACTAGTATTTTGTTAGATGCATCCTAACTAAGCGTTGTTTTAAGAAAATAAAAATAAAGAAATCATTAAAAACATGTTGTGTCTGTTCAAATCAAGGCCCTAGTGATCAGCTTCAGACCCCCAAGGTCACTTGGCCAGCTTGTGATTACAACAGCAACTTCAGCACTCAGTATTGTCCTACGGCTGTGGCAGGTCAATGGAAAAATGTTCTTTAAACACCATAAGCATCTGATTGTGCAATACCTAAATCAGTGTCATTGATTATTCACAGTGCTGGACCGCTCAAAGCTGGGGAAGTAATTAGGGCTTTTTGTGTGGATTATCCACTGAGAAAAGGTCAAATAACTACAAACAGTGCCAGAAAACAGGAGTCACCAAGGACCTCAGCGTCCGTGATCAGTTAAGAAATGCTAAAGCAGGGTTTGATAATGATGTGCTTATGCCAGGTTCTGCAGGATTTGATCATTCTGTCATAGAAATCCAATGAAGCATGAGTGATGGCTACTTTTTTCCCTTGAAGCTTGCTTCAGGTCCCTGATGCCCGTCAAGCAAGTTTGTCAGTGAAAGTTGACTGAGAAGAATTTAAAAGGCAGTTTTTGTTCCAAGGGGAAATGTACATATATATATATGTATATATGTATTAGTGTGTGTGTAAGTAAATGACTGCCTGGTCATTTTAGACACATTCTTTCTAATTTAGATCCAAATACCTGTTTTCTTCCATCTTTTGTCCTCCCTGCTGAAAAACCTGCCTTTGCTGATGTGCCAGGCTGCACCTACTCACAGATCTTTTATCAGAATACAGCTCCCAACACTCCAAATGGGAAGTCTGTACAAAGAACAGCCTTCTGCTAATGACTTTCTCCCTATTGAAATGTGAGAAGCAATAAAAGGAGTCCCTAGTTTTGTAACAGCATTTCCAACATTTGCTGAGTTTACAGGGGCGCTGCTACTTAGCAACACCTTGTAAATTTAATTGCTAAGCCAGGGTGTACAAAGCATTCCAGTTCCATATGGGAGCCATTCCTTACAGACCTTCATCCCTGGGAGCTCCCAATGTTGTAAATCTCTTCCTCTCCTCCCGTCTCTGAATTGCACTAACACTTCGGATGATTAGGGCTGCAGCAGCGATCAACATTTTCTCCTAGTCATTCCTTTCCATTGGTTATTTAAATGAGGGATTATTCTGTTTTCCCATTTTAGCCCATAGATCAATCATTTAAAACAATAGACAGAGGTTAGTTCAGAAAACTGGTGCGTCAAGAGGAACATGTAAAGGCTGTTCTCGCGCAGGAGAAAATAACTTTATATTACTCGGGCTGAGGGAAAAAAAACAATGAAAGAGGGCACACAACAAAAGGAAACAAACAAAAAGGAAACAGTGGTAGCTAACAGTATGTAGGTCTGGCTAAGTAAAGCCAGTCTCTTGTATTGCCGGTAGTGAAAACACAGGAAGGGAGAGCAGGACAGAGCTAGTCAAATGGAAGTAATGGGGGCAATTGGCAACGCTCTTGCTTCTGCTTCACTGTGGAAGAGCATTCCAAGTGTGAAGTTTTTATTTTTCATGGAAATCTTACTGCTCTGGCAAATGGAATGCTGACAAGCTTTGGACAGGCTGAGCAGCGAGGCCATCTTGTAGGTGAATAAGAAGCATAGAGAGATTAATAGTTCCCCTAAATTCACCAAGCATCTAAAGGTAGGCATTTAGATATCTGGTGTGGTTATAATCCTTGAATTTATGGTTTTGGCAAAAGAACTTGTCCTGGTAGAGACTTCATCTTAAAGCTATCAGGGTGGTCCATCTTCTTTAAAATGTCTGCTTAATCATTGTTATCTGGAAAATCTCTCTGTCACTTTCATCTTAGGACCCCCATTTAACTCAGACTTTAATGATGTAGAATAAACATTTTATTACTACAATTTATGTGAGGCCCAGTGCTGTGAGGTAGAACTGCAACCCAGTTATTACATTTATATAATAAATTCCACAGGGTGATTAATTTACCTTTAGTGTTCTTAAATTTGTTACTGTTCTATATTTGTCACAATATTAGATATCAGTGTTTTGCAGACTTCTGGAACCATTTTATTTGGATTTTTTTCCTTTTTATTTTCTTTTCTTGCTTTCCACTGAGATTAAGCAGGTAGCTCAGGTACAAAGTGATGAACTCAGGAGGAGTGATGAACAGGCAGGAAGCCATGATGTGCAGAGTCAGGTACATTTTCTCTTTGCCTCAGAACAATCAGTACTGTCATGTTCCAGACTTTCCGGTACTCTGCAGAAGAGTTTGTAATTGGATCAACTGTTACCTAGAAAATATATGCTTGGGAAAAATTAAAAAAAAAAAAGAAGATAGGACATAAGAGGGAAGTGAAAGGTAGCATTTCAGGTGAAATTCAGCTCAGAGTAAAATGCTGGGCAAAGCTGCAGACATCACTTAAGCCTCAGAAGGAAGATTTACTGTAGAAATAATCTATTAATGAGATCTTATTTCCCAATGATAAAGCTGAACTTATCCCAAATGGCACTTCTATATACAGAAGGGTGCCAGCACTAATTTTTGCAGGTATCCAGCTGCAGAAAGTTCCATGAGGCTGAAGAGAGGTGAAGCAGAGAGGCCTTCGATCCACATGTATTTCCACGTTTCTTGGGGCCCTCACACCGGTGGGAGGGAAGGTGTGGGAAGGCTGAGATGGGGCTGGGTTAGGTTGCAGAGCAGTCCTGTCTGCTGGGCACGGCCCAAGGGTATTTCATATCCCTGCTCTGCTCTGCGCTTCATCCACGTACTTGGTTAAGCAAGGAATATGGCTTAGAGCAGGCTTTCCATTCCAGCAAGAATTTGGAAACGGTTCTCTTCTGCAGTTAATCCTTACTGGGATTAGCAGCCTTATCGCTATTTTCCATGTAACTGTGATAGGGAGATTTCACTATGGCCCTTTTATCATCTGTACACAACAAAGAGGATTTGAGTTCTGGCACTTGCTGTTATTTTAGTCAGTAAAAATAGAAGTACTGCTTAACTATTTCATCAGATTTTAATTTTATTTCCCACCATGAGTTATACAGTAAAACTTTATTGTAACATATAGTAATTTAAGGTATATAGCTCTCCTATCAACAGCTGTATTCTGATTTGTAGTCCAATAAGCTTTCTCACTGCAGATTTCATGTGTACAGTTGTGTTGAGGTGTAATATATCACTGCAGCATTTTTAAACTCAGAGCAATAATGTATTCAATTAGGCTGGAAATAAAACATCTAGTTTTTCTTACAATAAATCTTTTACTAAGCCCTCTACATCACATGTTCAACAAGGAAATAATACATGTCATTCAGACTAAGGGTTATTGTAGACTGCTGAGGGAAACATGAAATTCTGGAGGTTTCATCAGTCCTGTGAAATCCTGCAACAAGGTAAGTGTACAAATTAGGAAAGGATGTAATGTGTGACTAATGACACCTCTTGGGATATTCTTTGAGCACATATTTACTGTTATGATCAGTAGGTTCATTCACACTGCAGGAGCTGAAAAGTAATACCAAAGTAGAATGAAAACACCTCTGAGTTCATTAGATGTGGCTGTAATTCAAACTCAGAAGGCATTTATTTTCTTCTCTGTCATTCTTCATATTACTGGAAATATAGTGCTTGAGCTCCTAATAAAAGTGTTATATGTGATCACGTATCTACAGTCCCTGCAAAACACGTTTACACCTTGGCATGTGCAGCAGTGCCACAGTCTGAGCAGCACCCTAATTCACCCCAGATGTCTCTTTAAAGGAAATACTGTAGTAGTGCTACTGTTCATAATATTTTCTGAGCATTGCCTTTAGTACTTTGAAAGACTTTGATTTTTCCAAGTGTCACAGATATCTGCAGTCACTTCTTTTTTTTTTTTTTTTTCTTCCTGTGAAGGGAAAAGCCATATCATGTGTTTAAATATGAATAACGATTTTGGTAATATTCACACCTGGAAACGCCAGTTGTTGACTATACATCACCCCCTATCCATCAGCTGAATTATATAACAAGGATTTCATTATACACAGTCCCTGTGCAGCAGACAGCTGAGCACCAGAGCACACACGCACGCCAGGATTGTATCGACTATTGCTCTGAGTGCTCTCAGAGAGTGGCGTGCCAGAGCTCTTTATCCACACTTCAGTCAGTATTTCACCAGCTCAGAAGTGTGCCAGATGGTCTGCAGTGCTTGGTGATGCTCACTTCACAGCCAGGACTGTGGTGAATGAGATTCCATGAGTTTGAGTCCTCAGACAACTAACCCTCTCTCTCTTTTAGATAGGGTAGTGTGGATGAAGGGCTCAGCAGGTGTCCCAGTATCACGGTTACAAGGGAGACAAGCCAAACTGAACTGTAGGGATCTACAGTACTAGAAGCACTGAGAAGAGCCAAAACCAAAGCACACTCTTAGAGAAGGGTTTTTCCAGGTCCACAGTTGTACAGACATGCAGGTTTCCTTGGCTAAGTTTACACACACACACAAACTTCAACTCATGCTATCCATACTTTGGAGTCTTATCCCAAAGTCCATAAAGACCATGGTCCACCTCTGCCCATCACAGAATCACAGAATGGTTGAGGTTGGGAGGAACCTCTGGAGATCACCTAATCTAACCCTTCTACTCAGAGCTGGGGCAGCTGGGGCAGGTTCCTCATTGCCCATTCGACATTGACCAGTTGAGTTCTGATTATGTCCAAAGATGGAAGCTCTGCAACCTCTCTAGGAAACTTACTCTAGTGTTCACTGAGCTTTCTTCAAGCTGAATAATCTTGGCTTTCATCCTCTCCTGGTATGTCAGATGCTCCAGTCCTTTAATCATCTTCATGGCCCTTTGCTGGACTTGCTCCATTATCCACATATCTTGTGTACAGAGGAGCCCAGAACTGGACACAGCACTCCAGATATGGTCTCACCAGTTCTAAGCAGAGGGGAATAATCACCTCCATTGACCTTCTGGTTATCATCTTCCTAATGCATCCCAGGATGCTGCTGGCTTTCTTTGCCACTGGGGCACATTGCAGGCTCATGTTCAGCTTGGTGCCCACAGGAACCCTGAAGTCCTTTACTGTAAATCTGCTTTCTGGATGTTTGGCCCCCAATGTGTACTGGTGCAAGGCACTATTCCTCCCCAGGGGCAGGACTTCACAGTTCCTCTTGTTAAAGTGCAGGACTTCACATTTTCTCTCCAGCTGAATCCCTTTGTGCCCAGCAGTTCAGCCAGTTTTCAGTCTATCTTACTGTCCACTGGTAAGTCTGTACTTCATCAGTTTGTCACTGAGGATGTTGTGGAAGACAGTGTAAAAAGCCTTCCTAAAGTCAAGATAGACAACATTATTTGCTCTTACCTCATTCACTAAGCCAGTCATCTCATTACAGGAGGCTATGAACTCAATCACACATGATTTTTCCTTCATAAACACATGTTGACTATATCAAATCACCTTCTTAGAATCACAGAATAGTTTGGGGTGAAAGGGACCTTCAAGGGTCATCTAGTCCACCCCCTCTTCAATGAGCAGGGACATCTTCAACTAGATCAGGTTGCTCAGAGCCCCGTCCAGCCTGGACTTGAATGCTTCCAGGGATGGGACAGCTACCACCTCTCTGGGCAACCTGTGCCAGTGTTTCACCACCCTCATTGTAAAAATTTTCTTCCTCATGTCTAGCCCGAATCTCTCCTCTTTTAGTTTAAAACCATTACCCCTTGTCCTATCACAATAGACCCTGCTAAAAAGTCTGTCCCAATTTTTCTTACAGGTCTCTTTTAAGTCCTGAAAGGCTGCAATAACGTCTCCCCAGAGCCTTCTCTTCTCCAGGTTGAACAACCCCAACTCTCTCAGCCTGTCCTCATAGGAGAGGTGTTCCATCCCTCTGATCATCTTGATAACCCTCCTCTGGATCTTCTCCCACAGGTCCATATTTTTCTTGTGCTGAGGGCTCCAGAGCTGGACATAGTACTCCAGGTGGAATACTTCTTGTGCTCACAGATCAAGCTATTCTGGTCCAAGAAGGAGAAAGTCTTCCATGGGTAATCTTTTGCCTCGCACTGTCTTATTTCTTTGTGGCATGCTGACATTGCAGCTTTTAGAAAGAGAAGGACAAATATGTGGGCAATGCAGATGCCCTGGTTCGCTGGAGCAGCTCACCTCTTTCTGAATAGAGAGCAGGAGGCTGAGACAGCATCTATAGCTGTGAGAAACTTCCCTAAAGAAAAGTGAATAAGTGGTATCTGTGGAGTAACAGAGAGTATTTTTCTACAGTATTCTGATGTTGGGCTGAAAGCACAGCATGTCCAGTAAATGTGGCAGAGCTTTTGATGAAGCAAGAGGGCATGAGGGTGTGGAGGTTGCAGAGTCTGGTTGGCATGGTGCTGTGGGCTCTGTTTAGTGGGACACACGTTGGCAGTGGTAGACTGCTCTTGGCAGTGTTAGCCCTGAGTCTAGAGGTGTTGAAATGCTGGAGATGCAACCAAGAGGCACTGCAGCTGCTACCCTGATCTCACCTGCCAATCCTTCCTCTCTTGGCACCAAGCTTCAGAATGGGTACTTGCAAATTCCCTGGTACTTTGGGCTAACGTGTTTAAAGATGTGTAAGTACTAAATAAATATGCTTATAACTCTTGTATGCATGCTATCACAATAGAGTAACTCAAAGACCAATATTAACTTTTATTTATATATATATATACATATATATGTATATATATATTTTCCCCCAAATTCAATATTACATTAAAAAAGGGTGCAGTCCTGAACACTTCTTGAAGAAAAATCACACTGATGTAATTTTGCTGTCAGGTAAGGAAACCAGAAGGTTTCTTCCTAATGCTTCGTCTCTTTTATAGTCTGTGTAGCCCCCTAGCCCTTCAAAATGTACACAGGGACATCCCATAGCAATGGGAGTGTAAAATATATGCAAAATTACTCATTGTTTAAATATGAAATATGTGACCTCTTTGGGACAAAATAAAAGGAAAGGTACAACATGTATTTAAAGTACATAGCATGTTTTTCTAATCCTTCCAGCCTCATTTTCAACCCTCTGCTCCCACAAAGCCCAGTTAGGCAGCTATGCAGGGCACTTACAAAAGCAGTGCACTTGATGACTTAATGGGCAGTTTAAATTTTGTGGAAAAAAATTCAAATCATTCTTCACAGTTCATTTCTTAATTTGAAAAACCACAGACATGTGAAAACCCAATTTAACCTCCCATTAAAGAATACCAAATTGAAACCTCTCTGAGTGGACAAAACAATTAATACAATTGCACCAAAATATCATGGAAGCAGCTCTTTTTTTTTTTACTTTGGCAGTGGAACACCCCTCACATGGGTATTTTTAAAGTAAGGTAAGGCTCGTGCTTTGAATTTCATGGAATACAATCCAGTGGGGGAAGACAAGGAGAGGAAACAATCAGGGAGAGAGGTTGAGCTGACAGTGCAGTTTCTTTGCAGTGACAACCACATGTATTCATAAATATTTTACAAGTGCAGCTTTCAGACTAGTAAATTTAACTGCCACATTAATGCAGCTTGTAAGTTTATAACCTGGACATTTGCATGTTTTGAATGTCCAGTATTCTGCAGATGATGACAGTAAAAGGCTTACATTTTTAAGGCTCTTCTCTTGTAGAGTGGTTTCTAGCTGTAAGCCTTGTGTTATACTGCAGCTGTGCTTCTTGCATAATACCACATTTCATCAGTTACTAATTCCACTGAAAGAGGTCACAAAAAAACTCTTTATGACATATTCCATGCTGTCCAGGAATGGGGCAGGATCTTTTAATGTCCAAGAACACCACAGAGTCATCTCAGGATAGCTGCAGAAAAAGTTGTATGCTTTTTACATCCAATGCATTTTATTATTAACGCTACAGAGGTTCTACAATGAAAATGATGAAAATAAATCTTGTAATCAGAACCAGTTATGAGCAAAATGATTGCAGCTGACATTCAGAAATGTTATCGAGATCACAAATACCACTATTCAGTATTAAGACTTCTTCCCATAAGTCAATTTTAAAATTAGCGATCATTTGGAGAGCTTAAGTATGGTTTGGCAAATGGTGTGGATCTTTCCACTTATTTGGATAAAACAGGGAGAGAATGACAAATGGTATCATAAAAGGAAGATGACATTGTTAAAGGGCAGACTGGAACTGAAAAAAACCCAGAGGGTCTGCAAGTGTGTGAAGAGAAAAAGCCAGCTATACTGGACTTGGCGAGGGCAAATGCCACGATCGTCCTATAGAGTAGAGGTGTTTTGTATTGAACCTTTTCATCTAGCTCCTGGACTCTGACATTATAGTGACAGAAATGAAGAAAAAGTCAAGAGGAAAGCAATAAAAAGAAAGAACTTTAATCTGGAAATTTCTAACCCATGGTGAAATCTGATTTGCCCTGATCCTGCACTGAAACTTCTTTTAATCTTTCACAAGAATTACACTCTTGCCTGCAAAACCAGACTCATCCCACTAGCTGTCATGTCAGGGAGGCATTAAGCCTGTGGCAAAGGATGTGGTTCAGCTTGTCTTCCCTGCAGTTTCTGCTGATGGCAATTCTGCATATGTTGTGATGACAAGTGAGCCCTTATCTCTGGCATATTCCTCAAGGAAAACCAATGATAAACACCCCAAGCACAGCAATCCTCCCCAGTGCAGGTATGCACTATACCTGTTTCCCTTTACAAGCCAAAGTGAATTTATCCGTGTGGACAAATGCTTCAAGAAAAGCAGCCTAACAACAGAGCTGATGGCTGGCTCCTTGCCTGTTTTCTGCCAGAGTCCAATCCTGTTGATATGCACCAATCTGACTAATTCTGCAGCAGGTAGCAAGGTGGTGCTTGTGAGATGAAATTATACTCCTCAGTTAAATAGACTACATGCTTCCAAATTCTTCTTTTTGCCTTTTGCATGCATGCATCACAATCCTTTGCAGCCAGTTACAACTAAAACCACTCTCGTTTGCTCTTCTAGAAGACATGAGTCTGAAGAATTAGACTCTGTGAATTGCAGATACTTCTTTCCATAGTTTCTAACAAAAGGGATAAAAGGAGTCAAGTGCTTGTTACAGAAACTCAGAAAAACTGCTTTAAAAGGGATTGAATCAATTTCCCTTTAACTCGCTACCTCCAACCTGAGCAAATTTAAAGTGCTCAAGTCAAGTAACTGCAATACACGACTGTGACATTATATCCATACATCCCTCCTTTTTTTTTTCCCCCTGTTCCAGAAGTTCCACTGTACACTCCACAGGTCTGAGCCTTTCAAGCAAGAGATGAACCACTGGAGAGGGTATTGCTAGGTGTTAGCAAGTGAAATTCAACTTTTCTTTGTAAGAGTTCATGAACTACTTCATTTCCTCACTCTGCACTGCAGGTATCTGTGCTTAATTATTTGTCTTCTAGGTGTAAGAACAAAAGATTGTTCAATTTATTTAGTGCCTAGTGTCTTATAAAGGCAATGAAATAAAGGCTGTGAGATTTCCACTACGTTTTCCATTTACACATAGATACGTCAAATATTCCCTATGTGGGTTGATGAGTTTAGAAAAAGAATGGCTAAAAACCAGACATGTTCTAATGTACCACTTCATCTTATATGCCTAAACTTTCAAAACAGACTACTCAGTGCCTATGATACCTGCAAAAACTACTTATGTTACTTAGAAGAACATGAAAATATTGTATCTGTACTTTACTGTCAGCCTCCAGCTTACACAGCAGGTCTTACTTCTTTCAAATATTCCATGAGGCGGGAAGAGATTGTTCATACCTATACATGGAACACCCCCCCTCTACAATTCCTTTTTTTTTTTATAAAACCTCTTTGAAAAGCTTACTGGATTTGATTTATTTTTCATCCCAGTCCCAGATAGATACAGGCAATAAGCAATATGCCCTCGTCTTGCTCCTTTCCAATCTTGTATGCACAGTTATTAATCTTCATAATGTTTCTCAGACAGGTCTTCGTTCCCTAATGACTCCACACACACCTTTGGGCATATTAGTAGGCAAAAACTGGTGTTTTTCAGGACAGATTTCCCATAGTTTAGTTTATGAACCAAGTTCTGAATGTTTACTTAGGCAGTCATTCAAATTTGGACCTAGATTTTTAGATGTAGCAAGCAATTGCTGCCTTCAGTGTTGCATGGCTTGAGACCTTTTCAGATGTATTTTGGGCACTTAAGCTCCTAAGTTTTGTTATAAGTCACTGAAGCTGCCTAAGTCTGTTTTTAGAGTAGACTTTGAACTAGGTCAATTACTTGAGCTGAAGATGTGGAGTGAAATGATGCCCAAATCCGTTTAAAAATGCTACAGAAATTGCACAGAATTTAGATTACTACATAACATGTTGCCAGTCTCTGGAGTTCTAATATTTTTGTTTCAGAAAAATGAATAAAAGGAAAACACACTTCATGTACTATAGTGTCAGCCTACCAAATGTGCATTATAACCAAAGCCAAACAACAAATATACAATAAGATGTGTTACTAAGATCCCATGTATCAGTGCACAAAGTCAGCTATGTATGAATTTACAAGGTTTCTCTTTGTCCCCCGAAGTACAAAATATTGGTCACTGCCAAAGACGACAAAAACTGTATTTGGTTATTCAAGATGGTTCTGTATGGGATGGACAGTCCTCTGTTACACAAGAAGTTTATTATGTTTATTCAAATAAGATCAAATGAGTGAAGAACAATTGCCATGGAAACAAACCCTCTAAGATTTGCTTCAAAATACTTATTTTTCATCTAGAAGTAAAAGGTGTGCTAAATAAAAAACACATTTGGACAAGATTTTGAAGAATGGGTTCTTCTAACCCTACTTAAACTGTAATGTGGCATGCTGGGTTTTCAGCAACACAGAACATGCTGTACAGATCCAGACAAAGCTCTTCTGGACAGTGGACTCTGGTCTTAGTGATTTAAATAGGCATAACTATAAAATTAAAATTTTACATTTTAAAAAATATTCTGAAATTGTTCTTCTTTCCCTCCCCCCTCCAAGTAATCACTGGCCTAAGAACAAGCAGGGGAAAATAACACAGAAACATTATTTGCATGTGGACAATGAAACACATTTAAAGAAAGTATTAGCTTCTACACACAGAATTTGGATCTATCATTAATGACAATTTATTGCCCTTAAAATTCTATAAAGACAGTATCTTAACTCATAAAATTTGTGATTTTCTTTGTCCAAGAAAGAGAGCCAAAATAGTTCTTATCCCTCTTTTTTTAAAAAACTACTGCAGCATTTGACTGTTGCATTTCACAAGCATAATGAAGCAGATTTTAAACAAAAATAATAACATTGATAGAGTATTTCCATGTTTCCTGTGTTTGAATAACATCTGTACCATGAATTCAGTGATCAGCAAGGCCTTGCCCAGGAGATCACAGATTCACAGCTACTTTAGTGTTTGAGACCATTTGACACCATCGCTCCCTCTCAAAGGCTAAAATGTACCGTTAACTGTCTAGGGTATTATTTAGAGCACTTTAAATCAGGAGCAAATTTGTGCCATGCAAAAAATCATCAGGATTTGTTTTATTTGGAATGAACATAAGGTCCAAAGAGAAAACTTCTAAACAAATAAATAAACCACATTTGAGAAAGTACATTACAGGTACATTACAAGTACATTACAGGAATATGTGGTCAGTGCTTGCAGGAAGAAGAGAAGAAACTTAATAATTTTAAAAACTTAGTTCAAAACACAGAAATTCTTTAATTAACTTGTATGATATGAAGCATTTCCTAGCTGCCTTTCAACACTTCAGTGGAAATAAAGTGCAGAATTCCCCATGTAAAGGGGGACTCTCTGCTATTCTCCCCACTTTGTGGAGGGAACAGTTTCAAGAAACAAATAGGGCAATTAAAATCTCATTGTATGATCTCAAGCTCTGTGAGAGCCCTTTCCGTAAAACAATTTGGCATAGCTTCCAGGTCATGTTGCTCCTGCTTTTTTTCCCTTTTCTTTTCCTGAGCAACTAGTTGGATCCAGCATCAGAAAAGGGTAAATGCCACAGATAAGATCACAGATATCTTAGATACTGCTACTTATATGCATACTGTGTTGTCTTACTACAGGTAGATATAATTTCTTGATCAGTCAGCGGAAAAAAAATAACCAGTATTATTCCTTAGTTCTATTAATTAGAATTAGTTAACAAATTAGTTAAATTTATGAAAGTCTTAACCTCTACAAGAAGGTTTTCTTTTCCTATGTTTCATCTAAACATATTTCATTGGGCAGTATATCCAACAAATTAATATTTGGAAAGAATTTTATAATTTTCAGGCTTACTCTCTAACCTTTTATCATCATCGACACGTGATGCCCTCAGCTGAAAAAAGGGAACAGCTGCTCCATGGACTTTATTTTAGAATTAACAATTAACTTTTTTGCCTCCCCATTCCCAGAGGTGAAATAACATTTCCCCTATTACTCCTCAGAGTTTATCTTACTGCTTAGGATACTTACACTGAAAAGCTTTTTCTCTTGTAAGCCAGAACATGGTCAGCTGTGCAGGTCAGGCCAAGACAGACTGTATCTCGTTCCTCAAAATATACTGGACCAAAATAAACATTTAAGGTTTCCTACTAATATTTAGATAGAACCCATACCTTTATTAATTATTAGTTATGCTACTATGTCCTTTCCCTCCATTATTTATTGGTCAATAGTCTTCTGCCTTCTGGTTTGTAAGGGAGAGGATGTACTCATGATGAAAGCTTGTATATGGAAAACATTGCTGAGCAATTTCTCCGGATGCAGTCTCTGCTGCACTCACTGAAATGCAAAGCCTCCTATTGCCTCAATGCTTTTCAGTAGTTCACTTTATTAGGCCCCACCTGTTATGTGAAAAGGGATATGATTATTGAAGAAGGCTTGCTTTTACTTGACAGGTTTCAAGTACCAGATCTAATTATCATACCATAAACTGACAATTTCGTAGGATAATCTTCTGATAAATACTGTGTTAAAGCCAACACATTAAACACATTTTCTCATTATGCCAATCGGAATGGAAACAATATTTTCCTTGCCATGGGCACATTAGAATGTGGTCAGGCAGAAGCTGTAACAAAAACAGGTAGCAATTTTATTATAATTAAAGATAATATGTTCAGCTTCAAACATGGCAATGGACAGCAATTCCTGCAGGCAGCTACTATCCATGACGTCATTTTAACGGAGCCATCCGAGAATGCGCATTTGTTTGCGTATGTCTATGTATGTATCCAATACTGTCTTTGAACATTTTTGGCTTCAATCTCATCAGAAATGAGCAAATGTTTCACAGATACTTAAATTATTTTAAAGATCATGAAAATATGATGACTAATAGGAGAGGAGATCCCATAAATTCTAGACAAAGAAAAGGCTAAAGTGAGTTCAAAAATTGCAAGACCTAAGAGAATCCGCACTGGAGACAGCAAGATTTTTCATACCTGCCTGCCTGTGAACAAACCTCTCTCAGAGCTCATAGTCAACCAGAAGACAAAACTAGTTGGTTTCAGTAGTTGCAGTGCTCATAAAAGTGCTCATTTAGAAAGAAGGCAACATATTCTGTAAAGGAATAGATGAAAAGCATTCATAAGACCCACATGATCTGGAGTCCTTTTCTCAGTAGCCTCTCCTGTCCAGAGAGGCTGCAGGGCTGGCAGGACTTCCCAAGTGCCTCAGAGAAGGTGGACTTTTTTGCAAGCAATACCCAGTAACAGGGGTATTGCCAGCAGTAAAAGCAAATCATCATCTTATCTCCACAACTTTCCTCTTTGATTTAGGAACATCTAGAAGCAAATGCTCAGCTTGACAAGATTATTTATTCTCTTTTATAGAAAGCAGATAGACAAAGCTAGAAAGCTGTGTGATAAAAGCACTATGCCTACCAGTACGCCATCCTCACCCCTTTCAAATGTATGGCATGAAATATGACAAAAATGTGCGGATCAGATTCTCGTCATACAGTCCTGCTTTCAGATAAGCCAGGTGTTATTTTGTTAGTGTCACACAACCAAAATAAAAATACATATGGAGGAGACAGAGATTGAGAGAAAAAGGACAATCTTTTGAGCAGTACAATCTTCAGATCTGTAGGTCAGGAAACCACAACAGTGGAAATGAAGAAATCTCACCACAGCTTTCCTGATGTACAGGTGAGATAATCTGAAGTTTCTCTGATGCCAGCACCAGCTTTTATTGTTATGTTACTGAACCTTTTGAACAAAAAGTTAGTTATGTTTCAAAGGACTACAGGTGAACACGGTCTCTTCCACCTCATTTTTGCTCTCCAAGTAACCTGATTTTGCTGAAGAAGGAGTGAAGGACCTGCCTGCAGGTAAAAATCCCCAAGGTGTAGGCTGTTTTGCAGAACAGTGATGAGAAGCATTGATGTATTGCATTTATGTAAGACTGCAATACTACTCTAGTACTGGTGTACTTTGACTCTCAACCCATTCACATCACTATTGGATGCATTTCTGCATCTATTGGTTGCATCTCTGTGAAACAATATGCACATCTGTGAACTGGGGTTGTTAAAATGTAACTCAGAAAGGCATCTTAGTTTAATCACATTGTTGGCCAGCAAAGATCTATTGGGTAATTTTGGGAAAGCATTCATACATCTGGAGCATCTTTCTTATGAGGAAATACTGAGAGAGCTGGGTCTGTTCAGCCTGGAGAAGAGAAGGCTGAGAGGGGATCTTATTTATGCTTATAAATATCTCTAGGGTGGATGTCAAGAAGATGGGACCAGACTCTTTCCAGCAGTGGCCAATGAAAGGATGAGGGGCAACAGGCACAGACTGAAGCATAGGAAGTTCCATCTGAACATGAGGAGAAATTTCGTTACTCTGAGGTTGACAGAGCACTGGAACAGGCTGGCCAGAGAGCTTGTGGAGTCTCCTCCTCTGGAGACATTCAAAACCTGCCTGGACACATTCCTGTGCAATCTGCTCCAGGTGAACCTGCTTTAGCAGGTGGGTTGGACTAGATGATCTCCAGAGGTTCCTTCCAACCACAACCATTCTGTGATTCTGTCTTTAACCACACAGCACTCACATATGTAAATTTTTACATTCAGAGCCATGTCCCATCAGGACAAGAATGTGAAAATTAATTCAGATGACTTGCTGTTGGTACGGTGCAAATAAACAGTGTTCTGACATATCTCAGAGGCATTTATATAACTGTAAGGTCCAGGTGTTTCCAAGAATTTCTGGCATGGCTTATGCATATTGGAGTATTTAGCTTCAGGGTTCCTGGCCAGAATACACTTATAATACTATGTCAAGGAAAGAAACGTATCAGCTCATAGAGTAATTCCCAAATCTTAGTATATCTGACAGTGATGACTTTCTAAAGAAGCTACTGATAACTAGGAGGGAGAAAGAAAAATCCCAAGAGAAGGTGATTGTATATATGGATATGAGCTGGCAGTCTTATATACATGAGACATTCAAACCGTCTGCATCAAATCTCTACAGTAAGTTGGCAATGCTTTGAGATAGACAACTCTTTTCCTGTTACTTGCAGTTGCCACGAATTTACTGGAAGCACTGACTCATGTTTAATTAGTGGTGCCTTGGGTTATTTTTATATTGTTTTTATGTGTTTATAGTATCTGCTATTTTTAAGGCACATATTATTCTTCAGAATATTTCATTGTAATCTGGCGCAATGATTTTTCTGTAAGATATTGAAACCTGAATAAGCTATCTTTTCAATATCTTGTTTTGACTTAATTCCAAGCAGACACATCTATGGATGATAAGCTTTCTTCATGTAAGTCAGCTAATCAAGTAATGGATTGCTTATTAACTAATATATGGAGTTGGCTTCACACCTAAAGTCCTCAGAGATAATGAAATGATACCTATTAGAATGATTGCACAACTCTCTGTATCTAAACAGAAAGCAACATTTTTTC
Source organism: Columba livia (assembly GCF_036013475.1). Taxonomy (NCBI): domain Eukaryota; kingdom Metazoa; phylum Chordata; class Aves; order Columbiformes; family Columbidae; genus Columba; species Columba livia. Next base: position 36,200,097 of record NC_088603.1, on the reverse strand, counting down.
TGTCTGTAAGGAGAGCAGGAAAGTGTTAATGTTTTAAATCCCTGACAAATCTCAGTGGAAAACATCTTTGCTTGTAGTGTTTGTTCACCACATGCTGCATGCTTCAGAAGGTGCTAAATCAGCAAAACTGCTGAATTTGAAATATTGGGCACATTCATCTGCCTCTGAATTCAGTTATGCTATGTGTAAAGATCCTGAAGAGAATCTGATAGTGTAACAGCATTGTGGAATTGCATATTAAACATACCTAACCTGTCATTAAAAACCTCTAATTACAGCCATCAGATGAGTCCCTGTGCTGCTACTTGTCATGCTATATCTATATATCATTTTAATGGGAGAAGATAGTATTTCTGATTATGTCGCTTAATGTACAATATATGAAAGTTATGGCCCTGAACCTGTTCCCATGGAGGTCAATGACAGTTTTGCCATTGTCTTCAATTAGAGCAGGATGTGGTTTTATGACACTAGAGTTTCATTTGCATTAATTAATTTACTTAGTAGGTAATGAAAAACTTGAAAAAACAGCCCTCTGGCTCATGAGTTTGGCACTGTATTTAATACTTTCATTAGGAATAATTGCATTGATAAACTTTTAAGCAGAAATGGATAAGATGGATCAGTGTATTAGGCAAAATCAAGCTTACCAGCAGTTGACTGGAAAGCTCTGAGACTGCCTTCTGTGCCTTACCCTAGTTTTCTTTTATTTGTCAGTGACTAGGTCTTGGATGTTGAATCTTTAATGCTTAGCAGTGTAAGATGAAATCACGAGTTTCATACTTCACGGATTTATTTGCTTTACACGTCATGGAGACATTTGCTCAGCAGACACTACAGAACTGGCAGCTGGTTTGGGGGTCAGCAGACTCACTAAGAACAGCAAAGATAGATGGGTGATGAGGCTGAGGTGGGTCTTCACATCATAGTCAAAGCCTGGGGCCACCTATATGGGAAGGTCCATACAGATATTCGTAAATGCAAAACCCAGCCCTGTTGAAGGAGGATTACATAGCCTGCTTTGATTTCTTAAATTAAACATATCAGTCTCCTCTTAACTTTTTTATCTGTTTAGCTGTTAACAGCATCGATTACGTTAGTATCAGGCCCATGCCTGGGAAAAGAGAAGTTGCTAAAACAGTGATGGAGACAGTTCTGCCAAGCCAGTAGGATTGCATGGTGCCCAGTGGTGGGGGTGTAGATTAGTCCCAAAATGCACAATCTGGGACTGAAGAACTATAAGGAGTCTATACATAGCACTTTTCAAAGACAGGACAGGAATCAAACTATTTTCTGGTGAGCCAGTGACAACTGAAGCATTTTATGATGCCTTGCTAGAGCGGTGGGATGACAAAACAGTGGATGTACTTGTTCAGCATTTTATAATATGAACTGGACAATTTCCACATGCTGCCACATGCTTCCCCTGTCATCTGGGCGAAACTGCTTCTCCTCCTGGGTGCTGATTCTAGAGCCTGGGGTTAATAACTCCTCTTTACCTCAGAAAGTTTCTGTTTTGGTTGGGTTTGTAAGGTGCTTTGCTACCCAAGTGTCAGGAGCTCTAAAGTACACAGATCAATTGAAAACCCGTCAGTCAGAACTTGAAAACCCATCAGTCTCTGTATTCAGAGCTTTTTATTAAATTAAGAAGAAAAAACAAGTGAGACAATATTGGCTTGGGGTCTGCTTGCCCCCTTTAGCATATTGCTATGATTGTCTTGGAATACTTTTAGCTAGGCACACTGTAGTTTATGGACACTATTGTAGAAATACTTGCTGAGAAAAGCTATTTTATTAATTGACTAGTCTCACTGTAAACCATGTGATATCCCAGAAGACACTTTATAAATATAGTACATTTGCATCAGGAGTTTTTCAAGGTTCTCTACTTTACAAAATAATAATTCACAGCTTAAACTAAATTCATTGAGGTGAAGTTTATCAGTTGAGCACTTAAATAAAATAGGATCAAATGCAATTTCTAGTGGAGACAGCAAATGCTTCTTATTTGCCATGATATTTTACATATCTATGTATCACTTTGAAGAAGGTAATTAATGATTTTCCTCTTGTAGAGAAAGGGAGTTTGTGTGGCAAGAAATGAGCCTATGCATCTACCTCACTTCGACCAGTCCTTTCTTCGTGAGCCTGAAGAAGATTTTCATTGACATTTCCCAGAAACAATGTTGAATTAAAACAACAAGAGTAGCTATTTCATTTTAAATTTTATGATACTTTCTGGATTTGTTGATGTTCATGGCAATCATGTAAGAGTAGCAAAAAAAAAAAACAACCAACCAACCAACCAACCAAAATCTTGGAATGCTGCAAGGAAAAACACTGAGTTAAGCACATTAAGACAAAAATTCATCTGAGCTGTTTTAAAAAGAAAGACGGAGAGTTAATGCCTATGCATATGATGTAACATCTAGCTCTTCTTGTTAGCTAGACTATTATTTGTCATATATTCGTTTTTTAGTGCTCTTCTGAAGTGCACATTGACTTTTTAAAAATAAAAATAACACAGCAGCTCCTTTTAACTTTTTTAACTCTTAGCTTATCACTTCACTAATGTTTAGCGGAAGGCTCTTGGTGTGTGTCTTTGAGAAAAGCCACTTGTTTAGGAAGTTCTTGGTCTTTATTTTGGCTAAAAGATGGGCAATTCAGAGGCTGCAAGCCAGTATTCCATAGCTTATTGCACACATTTTATTTACATTTCACCCTGATTTTCATTCAATTCCACTTTAAGCCAAAGTGACTGTTTCATTTCCCCCATGAAGGGAAATGTAGCATTTCATAGAAAAGTTTTCCAACTCTGGAAACCCTTTTTTCCCTGCAAACTTGTTGTTCCTGCTCCCACTACAGCGTACAGATGAGGGAACTCGAAAAAGGGAATTGCCTTGCTGTTTACAAAACACAGAATACTAGCAGAAAGTAAAACATAAACTGGCTGTGCTTCAAGGCTTCTGCTGATTATTGTCAAAGTTATCTCCAAGTCTCCAAAGTAACAATTTTTGCTTGATTTCCCATGGAAATGTGCCCACCTATTGATTTCTCCCTAAAATCTGATTGCTGTATCTGGTACATATAGCCTTTAGATATTACCTTCTTAAAAACTTCCTGAAAAGCAGCTGCTGGATGAAGGACAAAAAGCCAGGCTAATGACACCACTGAAGAAAAGACGGACACCTGGGCTCAGTGCGGGTACCTGTTTTGTTTGGCTTGTAGGCTGGTCACCCAGCAGAATGGTGCTAACAGGCCAAACAGCACAGCAATCCCTCCAAATCGGCCACAGAAAATGCTGCCCCTTTCTCACTGATGGAGTAAGAGGCACGGAGGGGAAGAAAAGGAGGCAGTCACCCAGATGAATGTGAGTGTCCTATGGCACAGGGGACTGAAGTGGTGTTAGCGCAACAGGAAAAGAATACAGGATCTTCATACAGAAATACACAGAAAAATCTTCTTCATTAATTTCATTACCTATAGTATAATCTGTTTAAATAAGACTCAATGCATTGTATCATAGTTAATAAAAGGCTAAAAGAACTAGAAAGAACTCTAAAATTATATTAGAGATTACCAAAATTTTCTTTTTTATTTCATCTGCCTTTCGAATAATGATGAAGAAACTTTGCTTTTACTTCTGGAGAATGAGGATGTTTATGCATGTTTACTCACATCAGAGTTATTAAGATTTTTCATTGCTCCAAAATATTCACTAGGTATCAAGGTTATATAGGGGGGTAAATAAAAGTTTATATAAGATCTAATTATGAACTCCAGTCAAACAGAGCTTCCCTCCCCACTTCCTTCCTAAATCACACTCAGCTGCAGAAGACACATCAGGGCATCTCTGTACATGTCGGAGGGGAGAAATGGAGCAAGGAAGTCTTCATTCCTTTAGTATTTAGTTATAAGATGTCTAAGAACAAAGGGATAGATACAAACAGAAACAAATGGACTCAGTGTGAGCTGATAACTCGTAACTCTTATTCAGCTGGTTGCCTCCACACTTCATTGGAACTATTTGCATGATGAGCAGCAGAGGTCGTCTTTGGTGATACTTGGGGAGTTATGTTTGGCTTGCTTTCACAGACTTTAGCAAGACAAAATATCCACTGAAATATCACACCTGTGCCAAAACTAACTTTCAGGATCTTCCATTTGATTCAATCCAGCTGGAAAATACCTCAAAACAGGATCTCAGTGAAACTCTGAAGCCTTTATCTGATACGAGTTTTCTGAATATATATATTTTTAAAAACAATACACTGAACTTGATGAGATACAGAATATTTTTTGTCTAATAAAATACTGGATAATGCACAATCCTATACAAACTAATAGATGCTTGGTTAAAAAGAAATGCTTACACAAAAATGTTTCCCACAATATGTAATGCTTAGAAAACATCTTTCAAAGTTATATCCTGTAGTTTTGATAATGTAAACACCAGTCTTTCTTTCCAGAGGTAATTCTTAGTTCAGTAAAATTAGACATTGCTGGAATATATTCGAGTACAAAACCAAAAAAATATGCCCTTGTTTCTCCTTACTTGGAAAGGTGAAGACTTTAGAATCAAAAATAATAGTTCTGAAGGCTGAGCAGGTAGTCATGCTATGGCCCAGAGCAAATGATCTAGGGGACTGTTCTTCATCTTTTTCAGTTCAGCACTTCTCTGTGGTCGTACAGCTGGGAAAATGTGGAGAGAGAAGGGAATGACTTGTGTTTCTTGACATGTGTTTTTAAAGCTGCTGGGGATTTCTGTCCTCAGGCTGAGGTCTCAAAATGATAGGCTTACAGAAAGCAATGCTCAGGACAAGACTACCAACCTGGGAAGTACTTCATAAATAATGGCTGGTCACCTTCACGAAGAAAAATATATTTGTTTTGTAACTCAGAACATGAACAGTGACACCAAAGTCTCCAAACTCTGTAGAAAAAAGGTTGGTGTAGCAATTTCTCATAATATAAACAAAAAAAGAAACAAGTACTCAGTGTTCAAAACTTTTACAGTCTTGCTGAGCACATTTTAGTTCTATTTGTGATCATCAAAGCATCCCATAAACTGAAGAGTGTGTTCAGCTCACGTTCAACAGGCTGAATTCAATGGGCTGAATTCTAAGTGCAAGACCATGTTTCCACATCCCAACAAAGTACAGCCAACACAATCCAACTGTGCAAACAACACTCAAATGCTTCAAAGGTTTTGTTTCTGTATAAAATGCCTGTAAGAGGACAGCAAAACAGGAAGCTTTCACAGAGGTGGATTCTGAACAGAAGAGGATACACTAAATTTTAATGAATTGTTACAAGAAATACTAGCTCTTCTTCATGCTTCCAACTTAGTTTGTAAATTCATTCTCAAAACAACTGCTGTCATGTCCTGAATGTACCTCTGCCTGTGAGGAAATCATTTTAACTTGAGCTGTGGTAGCAAATCCTAAGAAAACATTAATGATGTTTTGCCAGAGGACAAAGGGTTCAGAATATGTTTTTCCACTGTTAGAAGCACCGCTGCTTTTCTTCAGTGCAGTGACCATAGTCAAAATGCATAAAGAGTTGCCATGTTTAGAGCACTGTCATTCAATAACACAATTTTCTGATTTTTTTTTAAACCCAGAAATTTTTGCGTTTCTTTGCAAAGAAAGGGCTTCTGTAAAGAAAGTCTGTGCATCTTCTGTTTAACAGCTCTATGTGCATGCCAGAAATCTTTGCCAACTACTGTTTAATGTAATTAAATAATTAAAAAATATAAATAATCTGATTATTGACTAGCTATTTTGTTTTGAATCTGTCGAAAGAAGACAGACAGCCAACTGGACGAACAGATGAGAACACAGAGTAGCCTCAACAAGGCCGCTGCTGCCTGTATGAAATAGTGCAGGGAGCAGTGCAGGGAGCACGCACTGTAATTCAATTAATTTTCTATTACAGGACATGTAGAGAACAAGCAGCAGCTGTGCACAGACCCTGTTTCCTTCTTCTCCTAGAATCTAAGTTTTAAAAGCATTGCTGCAGAAAAGTGGAACGTTTAATGGGAAAACGCTGGATTTCCCAGGATGCTGGATATGTTGGATTTCTTCAGGGGAGGGCAAGCGGTGGCAATGCTACTCCTGAACGGGAAACTTCGCTCTTCCTACAGCTGCGCTGCTGTCGGCTCGCTGCAGGTCCAGGTAGGTTGCCCCTCCTGAGCTTCCCACTTGCGCAGCTCTCCCCACATGGACAATAAACTTCTCTGCGTTCCCTGCGGCATGGCTACCCGCACATCAAGAACGCCTGATCTATGGGCCTGATTAAGTGAAGCAGCGTGTCTGGTTTTGATGAGGCACAAGCTGTGGAATCCTCAGAAACCCGGCTGACATGGCGCTGAAGCCAGACTTGTTTCAGCGAAGGAGTCTGTTTTGAATTATGCTTCCTATTAGCGGTAGATTTAAAAATTAGGGAACTATGAGTAAATCTGGAACTTAACAAGGCTTAAAATAGGCCTGGGTCACAAATCTTGTTAACTGTGTGATGGGCTGGACTTCAGTGCAACAACAAGGAGGCCTTTAAGGAAAAAGTAAGTAGAAAAACCCTGAGCGACTAGAGTACGGGGAGTGGGAAATAATAAAGGTAAGTTATTTCTTCTTGTTTCATGTTCTGAAACTCAGGGAAAGCTCACACAAATGGTAAACATATGGAATAAATTATCAGGAAAAGCGATCTCAAAACAAAGACTACAACAAGTTCAAGTGACACCCTTGACTTATTTCTGGAACAGAAATGGATGGAGCCATAAAGTCAACACAAGAAACTAGGATTATGATTAACCTGAAAAAGGGCAAGCAAATTAGACTACAAGCCATTTTCCCATTCCTTATGGCAGCTTCCCAAGACTGCACATCTGAAATGTGTAATTTAACATGAGCCCGAAAGCCCTCCTTGCCAACCACAGAAAAATTAATGAAACATATTCTTGTACTTGAAGACTAGTAGGTATTTGTACAAATAAAGAGGCAAGATCTATTTATATACATATGCATCCAGATGCATGTGCATGTTTATTTTGAAATTAGATAACTAACATAAAAATCATTATGCAACATGATACAGGTCAGTTAGTTAACTGCTTGAGTTTCAGTCAAGATGGCCATAAAATCAGGTAATAAAGCTGCAATGCTTTGAAAACCCAGATGTATTTGAAATGAGTTGTTCCATGTAATTAAAAGAGATGTGAGAGGTCAGGAGAACAATATAATCTAACACCATATCTACATTGCAGACTTCAGCTGGCACAGCTACATCAAGCAAAAGTACAAAACTGTTTAATACCTGACTGATACAGCTGTACTGCCAGCTGTGCCACAAGTATTAATATAATTACACTGGTATAAAGGTGAAATTTAATAAATATAACTTATTTTCCTTGCTGTTTTTTTCTACACTGGTATGATACGCAGATGTGCTAACTTAACTGCAGCTCTAAAACAAACATTTTCTGTAGTAATAACATAGATACAGCCAAAAGTACCAAGGTCACAGAAGCACATGCTACGAGTTTACTTTGACTATTTCTACACTAAACATATTACATCACTGATGTGCTCAAAATACATACGACTAGGGATTTGCGGTAAAAATATATCAAAGCTGCTTCACAAGCAAAACTTGTACAAAGTCAGCCCTTTTGTCAGCCCAGCTGTGTGGCTTAAAGACAGCATTTCTTCCTACCTCTGCCCACACATGTGTGCTAACAGGCCAACAGACCTATTCCCACTGCTTTACTTTCCATTTCTTATTTCACTGCGTGCCTTGTGCGTGCACGTGGTTTCCTCCTCTCAAGTTCTCTGGCTGGATTCTGCCAGCTGCAACTGTTGGGGCATTTGCCACTGCCATGGAATGTGGGCAGGCTGCAGTCTGCCAACCCAAACCCTGGCAGCAGCAACGATGGCAGATCTACCATCCCTAACCCTGACAGCAGCAATGCTGGCAGGTCTGCCATCCCTAACCCAGCCACTGGTATTGGCAGCAGGCTGAGAGGGGGAACCAGCAGGGCCTTGCTGAATGCTGCGGCCAGCATTCTCTCCCAATCCCCTCAGCCAGGCAGCACTGTGCTCTAAATGAAACCTGGAGAGATACTTGGAACAAACTGAGTCCAAAATTCAACACCCCCCCCGCCCCCCCTCCGTAAGAGGAAACCGGGGCCGCCCTCAGCTTAGGAAGGGCGTGGCGCTTGGGCGGGACAATTAATAGACCAATCAGAGCGCAATTTCCGGGAGTTCTCATCCAATAGTCAACTTCTTGTGGGCTTCGGGGTGGGGGCGAGAAGATGACTAACGCTGAGCGCCATGCTCGATTCTGGCGATCCTGGCAAGAGGGACGGGCCTGCACGGTGCCCTCACGCAAAATGGCTGCTGGCAGCGGTCACATGGGAAGCAGTCCCTCGTGGCGGGGGCGTGTCTAGGGGGACACCCAGCCGCGAGTATAAACATCGGGAGGGTGATAAGCGCATGCGCAGGGCTGGACAGGGCGGGGAAGGTGGTGGAAAACGCCGCGAAGCCCCGCCCCGTTGCTTGTAGCCCCGCCTCCGTGTCTCGCCGCTGTGCCGTTGCGGCCGGGGGGCGGGGCTTTCGCTTCTTCTCCGGCGGGGCCAGGACGAGCTGTCGAGCCCCGCCCGCGGGGTGTCCCTGGCCGCCCTCAGCATGCACGGCGCGCCCGCCATCCCCGAGGAGGTCTGCAGCCTCCTGGCAGGTAAGGCCGGCCGCCGGCGGGCAGGGAGGGGACGGGGGAGGAAGGGCTTCCCGGGAGGCGGGCGGTGAACAGGGCGGAGGGGAGGTAAAGGGGGGCGGGCCGGCGCGGGGGTGTGACGGGTCGGGGCAGCCGGCGCGGCTGAGGCGTGCGGGGGACCAGCCCCTTGTGCCGCAGCCCCGGCAGGGCGCTCCGCAGCGGGCGCTGCACGCTCGCTTCCAGTTCACCGGCTCGGGGGCTCCATCGCCCCGTCAGTTTCTCTCCCCCGGTTAGTTCCTCCCCCGGTTAGTTCCTCCCCCGGCGGCGCGGTCCCGCGGTTCCCTTCTCCGAAATGAGGAAGGAGGGAGGTCCGGCTCCCGCTCCCGGTCGCCCGGTCCCCCGCTGCTCTCGCAGCCCCCCCGCCCGCCCCTAGGAAGGGATGAGAGGTGTCCGGGGCTTCTGCAGGGCGGCCGCGGACGCTGAAGTTCCGCCGCCGACACGCGTGTGTGCCGGGGACCGAACGCCGAGCGGGCGCGGCTGCTGACCGCTGAGCGAGCCGAAGTTGCTGCGCTTCGCGGTGTGTGCGGGGCCCGGCAGGTGCTGTCGGGAGTTAAACTCTGTCGTGCTGGTGTCACCAGCGCCGCTTCTCCCAGTTAATTAAAAAAAACAAAACAAACCCAAACCAATTCCCCTCTAAACATCTGCGGCTAATGTCATCGAAGCGAATTAAGATGTTTGGTGAATTGCTGGCATATTGTCCTGTCAGTCAAACACGTCCGACTGTGAGTATCCGTGCTCCTACGGATCTGTCAGAGCAGAGGAATGGGACGTTTTCTCACCATGAAAGGTTACCAGCAATAGTGTTTGTAGAAACTTCAAAATACCAGTGTAGTTTTTAATGTCTAAGACTTATATTACATTTTAAAATATTTTTTGTTGTTCGTGAAAATAAATTGTGTATTTCCAGTTTGCAATTTCTTTTATATTTATGGAAAAATTAATAAAGAGCTTTGCTATCATGAAACAGTTTTAATTTCGGTGGGAGTGTCTTTCTTTTGAGAACTTCTGTTTCTGCCACAGGAACTTGTGTAGCTCTGACTAAGCCATCCCAATTACTTCCATTTCAATTACTTATGCTTTTCAAAATCTTCCCTCTGAAATCGAGTACTCAGATTACGTGACTGCTAGAATCTAGTGTAGCTCATCGCCTTTGAAGGCTGTTCTTTTTTATTATTAACACTGTATTAATTGAAGAATGAATGCTTGAAACACGTTGCTTTTACCTAATTTTTAAAGTACTTCTGCCTAAGTGTTTTTCTGACTAGTGTTTGTAAGTCAGTTATTTGCAAATCATACTAGTGGTAGTAAAATCTGCACGAAAGGCCACCAGAAAGAAAGAAAGCTTCTGGTGATTTCTTATCATGGCATAGATTCTTAATAGTTTTAAAGAAAGCAAATATTAGCCTTAGTGAGCCTTTCCAAACCTTGGTATTTTCTTTGGTATTACTGTATTCTGGAGTTTGTGATCACATGAAGTGTGCGTGTGTTTGTTTCAGAGCTGTTTTCACTCAGCGAAGCTGACCTTGAAATTCTTCAATGTCTTAAGTGCTTTTAGGATTTTTATGAGGGAGTGTGATGCAGATGGGATCATTCTAGGTTGTAATATTTTTATATATATATATATATATATTTTTTTTTTTTTTTCATGGTGCCTCATTTACACAACTTGACCTTCTCACCATATTTACCTAGTCTCCCATGGAAAGAGTGATACAAAAGTTTGTATGTTGAAATGAAACTGAGAACACTTATTTTCCCTCGAGGGGGATGCTTACATGTTTTTTTCAGAGTCACTATGATCAACAGTCTTATGTTATATACAGGTATTTAGTATTTATATAGTGTGTACAGCTTCAGCTTTTCTGGAAGAAAATGAGGTGGTTTCTTTAGTGCTGTCTGTAGAACTGAAGAAGAGAATAGAATGATTTACCAATGATCTTTAAATCTTTGGTTTGTTATTATGGTACCATAAACACTACATAATATGTCTCTACAACTGTAATGGTAATATTTTCAACTTAATTTGCATTCACATGCAATTTTGTTTTGGGTCTCAATGCAAAATGAGCTTAACACTCATTAATTTTATGACAGCATAATTATGGAGTAAGCAGGAATTCAGCAGAGTGGAGATGGATGGGGTATTGAGGAACAACTAGTAGTTTGCAACTTTTAATTTTTGCTTGCAGAATCATGCAGGGGTAAACAAATCTAAGGGTAATTATGGTTATACAAAGTAAAAATTCAATAACCTACCTCCTTTAAAAAAAAATAAATATGGCATTACTTCCTACCGTATGTGTATGTTAAGTATGTTAACCTCTCCTTCCTTCATGCATGCAAGTCAGAAACTAGAATAATTCAGACTGTATGAGCAGTTCTTTCACTGATACGTTTAGGTTCTGGTAATTTTTAATTATGTAGTCTCCTGCTTCTTTTTGCTCAAACTATTCATGTAGTGAAGATGTATGGTAATGGAGGAAGGAAGTGAGCTCTGTAATATCTTCACTATTCATTAAGCAACTGTTACACAATACAAAGGCTGCAGTGAGTAGATAGTTATTAATTTCTGCATGCCCTTCTTTGAAGGTGCTTCTTAATGTATTACTTTAATGGCTCACAAGTATTGATCCAGCACCTCTTTGAGATGAGGGAATATTGTTTTCCCATCGGTAAAATTAGTGTAATAAACAAGATGTGATCTGGGGTTGCAAAAAATAATCAATGGTGGAGCAGAATTAGAATTCAAATCACCTGCCTCCATGCTGTGCTGCTTTCTCTAGAAAATAATGTGAGTTGGATGTCTATAGTCAGTGGCCATTACGGGTGCCGGGCACTTCTTCATACCAGGTTCTGTTGAGAACATGCCATTATTGTCTTGTGACAGCGCTCTTTTTTAGCCTGATATTCCCATAGCAGTGAGGCAGTGACAGATACAAAAATCTTGTAAATATTGTGCCCTTCCTCCTTTCTTTAGTCTTTTTGATTTTTGCCTCCTCTTTCCAACTTCTGCAACAAGTGTAGGAGCAATCATATGAATTTCCTTATCCCTGCTTAACCTTGATTGATCACTGGAGTACTGTCCACCCACTACAGTGAACAAGTAGGGGTCCTACTGGAAAACATACTAAGTGCTCCTGTAGTTAAACACAGTGATAACGGGAATAAACACACCAGGGGATTAATTCAAGTTGCACAGGAAACTTTCTGACTTGTGAGTGCTTTACTTTGAACCCAAACAATATTATATCTTTAACCCAAAAACAAATTCCGTCACACGTGCTGGCAGGGTCATTGTAGTTGCATGTCAGTGGCGCTGAAATGTTCCAGGCAGAAGCACAGCTTGAGCTCTGGGCTAACTGCATTAGTTGGAAACAGGAGGAAGCTGTTTCTGTACAGTTGAAGGGGAAAGGTCAATGTGGCTATGGGCTTATTGCAGGGGATTGTTGGGATTTCACAATCCCATCCTCACTTCTCTGACTTGTTCCAGTGGTGGGAGGGAAACACTGGAAACTGAAACAGAGTCCTCTGGTCATGAGTTGAACTTCTGGTCAGAAGGAGAAAGTAATTTTGTTGCTCTTATCTTCCTAATACACCTGGGAGGTATGTGGTAATGCATCCAACTCCTTCATTCTCCACCTGTGTCTCTGCACCTTTTAGATGATATTTGAGATTTTGGAATTTAGTGAAGGAAGAGCCCAGCCCCATTGTGTCTTTTCTTCTTTTCAAAATATAGCTTCTGTCATGCTTATATGTTCAGGATCTCTTTGTGGATGTTTGGCGAAGTGGGATGTTACTTGTATTTTATTTTTATTTTTTTTTGACTTTTTTTAATTTTCTTGCTGTCAAGTTATTATTGGTTATGTAGATTGTTGGAGATCTGCTCACTTTTATTTTTCCTTACTCTTTGGTGCACGCTCTTAAGTTTTGGCTTGTCCATAGTCGAGAGGGATTTCAGAGGCTGCTTGTTCCCCAAAGGCAAATTATTTCTCCTGTAACATAAATCAGGCTGGTTGCTTCAGTCATCTTGATTGGGGAAAAAAAAAATCTCGAGTTTTTTCAGTAATGGAGATTTAGTTTGAGGAGTTATGATTTGTTTTTAAAAGTTTTTCATGGTGTCATGATCATTAGATATATGTATCATTTATATATTTTCCCTATTATCTTTGTGGGTAAGGGTCCTGTTGGTTTTTCTTTAATTAATTTTCACACTTGGCAGTATTTCCAGTTTGAATCTTCTGTATTCATATTCTAAAAGTTAAAAAGGTTTCTGTTATGAACTAGAGAAAGAGTACAATTCTATTTTCATATGGAACCTTATATCCAGTCCTAATATCAGTTTTCCTTGGTCTCCTAAATAAAAATCCAAAACTAAACAGAAATGAATGTTCTTACCATAGCAGCCATTTCAGTCCCATTATTATTCAGTTTGTTTAAGTACTTATTCATATTGTCCAAATCACATTTTTTCGATGCAATTCCTCTAATCTTGTCTTCAAATTAATATTGTTTACCCACTTGTTTAGCTGTATTCTGGAAACAATATGCAGAATAAGTCAAGGCAAGAAAACCACAAGACAGTGGATCCAGTGCTTGAGTTTAATTTTGCTTACCTTTTATTTTTGGGCACTGCAGTAGTTATATTTATCCCTGGTGCCCAGAAAACTAAGTGTCCTGTTCTGACCTCCTTGTCAGCTGTCACTGGGCTTGTCCTTCCATTCCTGTCATAGGAAAAGCGACCTGGGTACAGTGTAGTTCTTCTTCATTGGCTGGTTCATTTTTAAAAGGATATTGTTTAAAACTTTACTCTGTTTTGAAGTATCATTTTGTTGTTTCCAAGGTTTTAACAAATGCTGGTTCTTCTTGAAGAATCCATCTTTATAAGATAAACTGGGGTGATTATTGTAGACATCTTCTAAGTAGACATATATTTACAACTTTGGTAATATATATGTATTTCAATAGTAGTGGAATAAGAATGAAACAGTGAGGTGAAAAAATGCGCAGAGGCATGCCTGGTAAGGAATAACCTCCAGTGATTTGAAACATAGTTCAATTGTCTCTGCCATAAATTTGAGAATAAGTGTCATATATGGGTGATAAAAATGGCATAGGCTATTTTTTATATACTCATTATTCACTTAGTTTGTCTTTTTCAATTAATGTGGAGTCTATCTTTCTCATCTGACTGCGTTTACGTTTCTTTCATAATCATATGTCAACAAACCACAATAGATGCAGCATAATGTGGCACACAGTGTAAATCTTTAGGTTAATCCTTAACATTTTTTATTATAGTTCATTTGGAATCACTTTGTAACTTGATCATGATTTGTACTGGTGTGGGTTTTTTTTTTAACTATATGCTTAATAAGTTACAGCTTGATCTTTTCTCACCTATTTAATGCAGAGGGAGGATGCTCAACTACTCAGCCAATGAGGTTAAAGATAGATGGTCCTTGATTATATTTTTTCTTCTTTAACTTCTTAAAAGAGATATCTTGTTTACTTTATTTATGAGTCTTAGAAAGCAGAAGTATACCCAAACTGCTAAATCGCTAATTTAACTGTTGAGCATCCATGTTCTTCATGATACTCCGCATGTGGCAACATGGCAAGGCAGCTTTGCTTTTGGGGATTTGAGGTACAGCAGTTTCTCAAGGCAGTCCTTTTCAGGACTTTGTGCCCAAAGGAATGCTCACCTACTTCCTAGGCTGGATCAATGTGATATTTTTACACATCTTGGAGTGTCAGTCACTTTTATTTTGCATCATGTGTTCTGTTTCTGTATATGCGTATTTTTTTAAAGGACAGTTTAGCAAACTGTGGAGAGAAACTTTAGAATATATGTGATAAGGAAGGGGGAGTGCAGAAGCAAAAACCTCAAATATGTCTCGATTCAAGAGGACAGGCAGTCACAGATATTGCTTGATAATTTGCCTTAAGACCTGTTCCCTATTAATGAATTGCACAAAAACTTTGAAATCAAGTTAATTAATTGCTTTTAATGCCAGCCCACGTAAAGATGAAAGATACATAGGAGTCTGTTTAACGTTGGTCACCTTTGGATGGTGTGTGCACACAAATGTGCCTAGCTTGCAGTTACCTTCCCAGATTCCCTGACTTGCCTTCCCAAATTCCCTGGCTTGCAGCCGGCTTCTGGCTCTCTCAGTCCTTGAGGTGAAGGAGAGAGATGAGAGAAGGCTGGTGGCTGGAGGAATTGTTCTGCTGACCTGCCGTTCCCTGCTGGTGTGACCGGCAGCTCTTCCAGCAGGTGACGCCGCGCAAGTGTCCCCTGCCATATGACAGATGCGTGCCCAGCCCCAAAGCAGGAGCCTGCATTCTCCTGGGGTCAGGGACAGGGAGCTGCGTGCGTGCCCTGCCACGTGAGTGGAAACACACCTGTCCCATTGCCGGGTTATAATTGTTCTCTGTCATTTGAATGGCATCAACTCATCAAGTGATGAAGAAGTGACTTTTTGATGATGTGTGATAGACAACATTTTGGTTACCTGCTGGAGGAGGGAGAAACGAAGACCCAGGGCACAGTCTGAGTGCTTCTGCGAGAGTCTGTTTGGCCCACCCTGAAACAAAAATGAGGTAGTTCTGTCCTAAGTATGTTTGTTTATGAAGTGTGACTGATATTCACAATATTAAGCCCTGTAAACAACAAAAGTGCTATGATTTGTTATGATTAGTACTCTTTAATGCAGCACTTGCTTTGGGCTAAAAATTTACAACATTCTTGAAAAAGCCCATCTGTGTAGTTTCAACATTTGTGAAAGAAAATAGCCCCAAAGACTTAAAACAATGAAAAACTTGCTGTGTTATCTGTTTATAATCATGGAAGCAGGGAGAACCACAAAATGTTGTAACAATGAAAAGCAAAATAAATCACAACATTTTTCCTTGTGAAAGGAATGTAGATGAAAATTAAATTAAAACGGCCTTTCGGCTTTTGACTGTTGCATGAAATGGCAACTAGGCTTTGAACGGTGTGAGCCGGTTGAAGTGGACAGAACTAGGCTCTGGTGCGACTTGCCTGTTCTGTCAGTTTGTGACCTGTATTGACAGAGCAATTTGGGAGTGGATTGTGTCAACCGGGTCTTTCAGTTTGACAGCTATTGTTCATTTCTGGAGGCAAATAATTTCACTGGGGTATGGTTCAGACAAAGTTAAAATCATAAGCTTTAAGAAACAGAGCAACAAATATGGGTATTCAGGCTGGGGCAGTCTGACATGCAAGCTTACAAAAAGCTAAGTGATGTTGAATATGTTTCCAAACTTTCGTTCTCTTTGAAATTTAAGCATTTTCGATGGCAGCAGCTGAGTCCCTGCAATGTGTGATACTAAATGGCTGCTTAGATTGTTAGAACAATTTGTGGAAATAGATTGTTTTGTTTGTTGTGTGTTAACTGGTTAGTAAAAGTGCTTTTAAATCTGTTCAAAGAGGTATTGTTTTTGGAGTTTATCTTTTAGTACATTTAAATTCCTCAATGGGCCAACTGCAGCTCAAGCATGAAAGAAACACCTCTACACTCCAGTGATTGTGACTAGTAGTTTACATCTTTCCTTTTCTGTATAGCATTAAACTAGCAAAGGAGAGAGCAAGTTTTGGATCATCCTGGAGAAGGAAGAGCAAGTAAGTGACTAGAATAGCAGTGAGAAATGGGTAAATTTTACTGCTTCTGTCTGAAGTTCACTGTATGAGACTCACATCTGTCATTCTGAAGTCCTGAGTTTTGTTCTCGTTCCAAGCTAAATCACTTTGTGGAATGTCACAGAAGTTGTGTGAATGTTCCTTTGTTTTCTAACAGCAGGGACTGCTCCTTCCATACTCTTCCACATGTGGAAGTACAGGTAGTGAAGAGATAATTATAACTTTCCTTGCTTCTTGTCCAGAGTAGCTTAGGATAAGTTAGTCAACTCATGTGCATCTGGCATATCCTGGATGGATTTACAACACTAGATCAGAAGATGGCTTGAGCAAGATAGATAGCATTCTGTGTAATTGTGAGTAGATAAGAAAATCTATGGTACAGTAATGTTTAATTTTCAAGTGTATTCCTTCTTGAAGATTATGTGTTCATCAGGTCTGTCTTAATATTTTGGGGTCATGATGAATTAAACGATGTGCTTTCTCTGGACATATGGAAGTAATAGTATTCCATGATGAGTACAGTGCATTCTGTTGGCGGCTACTTGAGCTCAGAGGACCTATTTTACAGTCTTGTGGGAGAGGGAACCCATCCCAGGAATGTCTTCTCTGTAACTGCTGTTGCTGTTTAGAAACAACAAATGCTTCAGGATCTTCTGCATGCTTGCTCTCTTTTTCTTTCACTCCTTCCCCTCCATCCTCCAATTCATGATCTGCTTATACTGAGAGCATCTACTTCTGCCCTGTCCCTCCATGGTTGAAAATTCTGCATTATTTCTGCTTCTGAAATCCAAGCTTTTCCTGAAAAGAACAAATTCTGTCAGCAATGTAGTTAGTCCTCACATTTTTGTATCTACAGTGTATTTTAAGCCAGAAGTGGTAATTCTTAATTATGACAATCAACTTGGTTTCTCTTCCCCACGTACTGTTTAATTGTGTTATCTCAACATTTGTATTTGAAAAAAGCTTTGACAGTCAGTCAAAACATGAGATGTCAGAGTTTTCAGCTGAGTTTTGAGTTTTTCAAAGAAGAAGCCAGCTGATTTTAAATGAAGACTTGAGAGACAAAGTTCTGTTATTAGAGTCCAAAGATTACTGTGTAAGCTTTGCTCCTTGTTTATAAACATGACTACTTCCTCTAAGTTTTTGCCTATTGCTGCCTAGTTAGAACATTGAAGCTGTGATCTGATTTTTGAAATAAAATTGTAAAAGTGTGAAGCAACAAATATTTAATCAGCCTGTCCCTCCTGGAGTGAAAGGGTGGTGTGTACTGGAAAATCCTGTTTTGTTTCATTGAGAGAAAAAAATGTTGAGGGTTTTCTTTTTTGCGCTCAGTAGAAAAAGTATCTTTTTTTTTGATGTGAGTTTTGTGGTTGGTCTATGTCTTTGGGTCCTCATTCACCCACCTGATTGGAAATTACAACCATTGAATTTTATGGAGATGTATACCTTTTCTGCAGGTTAGGACAAAATGTTTCCAGGGATGCTTGGTGTATGGTACAGAGGCTGTTGGAGGTGTGTCTGGAGGATTCATTAATACACATGTTAAGTGCCTTTCCTTCTGCCATTTTAAAGAATGAATGCCATAGAACTGAGTGTGGATCGGCTCCCTTCTGGGCTGCTTTGGAAAATGTAATTGGGAAGCTTCACTGTCTTATGGGGAGGGGGAACAAGATCATTCTTGAGAACTCTAAAATACTTTAAAAAATAAAGACTTTTGGCCATGGTTTGTGAAGACAGCAATTTAAACATCTAAATAATAATCCAGTAAATTATTTATAAATAGCAACATCTTTGTAATAGCTATGCTAGCATTCTCAAAGTGTAACTTTTGACTTAATTTGTTTTCTTGCAGCCTGTAATACAAACTGGGCTATGTTTCTGTTGAACTTCCATTTTATAAAGAAAAAAGCAGGTGATTAAGGTTTTCAGTTAGGAAATCTGCAGTGAATATTAATTTAATGTTGTTTTAAAATGTAAGTATTCGCATACAAACATTTGAGTACTCAGTTGGCTGTTTTGTATTTCTTTAAGAAAATGGAACATCTCATCTGATTTGAAAAGTTACAGGATTAAGATAGTGATATCCATATATATTTATGTCTACACAGGTTGAGCCAAAGTGTATATATGTGCGTGTGTATGAGGGGGCAGGCACCATGTGATTCCTGACGTATGTTTGCTTTCCCTGATTCGCTGAACAGTTATTACCCATACTGCTGAGAAATTTAAGTTAACAAGCAGGATTTTTTGGTCATATTTCTACTTTTTAGTTTTCAGGGTAATTATATGTTGATTGGTAACTGTAAGAAACTTTTACAGTTAGTTTTGGCAATTATTTTTGTTAACCAAGAAAACACACTGCTAGAAGAGTTACACTCCCCCAAATTCTCACTCATTGCATTGTTTTTGTCCTATGGAATGGATATTTACTATATTACAAACAACCATGGTAAATTTATGGTATGCTTTGATTCAACATGACCATATCAATGTATCTTCTGTGTAAGAGTTAAAAATACAGCGCAGGTTAGAGCCTTAGTTTGTGATTCTGCAGGTGCAGGTATGCTTAACTTCAGGTACACACTTGGGCTTGATCTCTTTGATATGCTTATTGTACCTGCCTAATTGTTTGCAGGATTGAGGCTCTGGTTATGAATTTTTAGTCAGCCAAGGAGTTCAGAGGCAACGTGAGAACGTTTGAAAATATTGTAATCAAAGTGACCTATATTAGTAACTGGGTAGGCGTTACTGCTGAAACAATGAATTACTCAACCATTTTTGTAACTTCAGCTTCTGAAATAACACGGCAGTAACACATGCATAAAGGCTAGTTCCATGATTTAGTGTAATCCCTTACTTTAGGTGATGGAAAGTAATTGTTATAGTACTGCAATTTCTTAGGACTTACATGGCATAATCAAGTGAGCAAGAATCAAATGTCACCATAGGATTTGCTGTGCTCAGCATAAGGAGATCAGAGAACAAATGTATCCCATTTAGAATCTGAAATGTTCGTTAACTGTGCTGTGCTTAGGCCTGATTTTTTTTTTTTTCCACAGTAGTATCAGGACAAACTCGTTACAGCAGCAGTTACCTGGTTTTGAGGTGTATTTTTTTTGTTTGTTTTTGATTCAGATGTTGACACATTTATTTCCCAAACGCTAAAAGGAGAAAATCTATCCAAGAAAGCAAAAGAAAAAAGAGAAGTTCTTCTTAAGAAGATAAAAGATGTTAAGGCAAGGTAGGTGAGCTTCCTGTCTTTAATATGTTATAAAGTCACTTACTGATAACTTAAGTTTTTATAATCTTTTAATAACCCAACCACTAACAATATTAACAATTAAAAATCTGAGTCCTGATTTTGTCAAATAATCTACATGGGTTCATACCTTTAAATCTTTCTTGAAGCTGTTAGAATTTAGTAATAAAGGAGAACATAAGGATTTGTCCCATTTGAATGGCTGCAATGTTCTGATCCCGTTACAAACTGGTTGAGTAGATCTTGCCTTCATGTCTGCTTGGGTAAAATTCATTAAAATATGAGAAATATAAAGCATTAAGAATATGAATGAGCTTTCTGTCGCCACACTCAGCTGGTGTAAAACAGATAATTCAGTGCTGACTTTGCTTTACTGTGTATTTTGTTGTTTAGCTTTGTCTGTATTAGGAAATTGAAACGTAACTTGAAACTATTTATAGATCGTAAGTTTGTTTCAGGAGTGTTGAAATAGTGAAGTACTATAACACCACCCCCCTCTGCTTGATCTGTTATTTTTTTTTTTTAAATACTGGGCATGATTTGAGACTCTGTTCCATTGGGTTTTTATTTCAGTCAAATAATTCAGCTGAAGAGATTTGGCTGTAGTTTTATTTGTGCTACAAAATTTTATTTGCAAAATATCTTTTCTTACAACTCTAGTCAAGTAGGATATAATTTAGTACTCGCTGTTGTCTTCCCATTGTTGTTTCCAAAGTCTTTCTCTACTGATCACTCCCTTTTGATATCTCCTCACCTTTGCTTTGATGGGATACTCCTCTCCTGCCTCTGTGGCAACTTGTTTACAATTTCAAAGACAGCACGATCATGTGGCGAAGGCACTATTTGTATCACACTAACTGCAGGAAGGCTGGAAATGTGTCTCAGAATTTTGTAATTAAAGATTACTGGCTGTAAATGCTTGGGGAACTACCTTTTAGATGGTTTTTTTTTTTTTTTCTTTTAAATTGAGCTAACTGGGACTGTACAGGCGACTTGCAAATATACCACTTTTTTCTTCAATCTTATGACTCAACTCTGTTTTTTTTGGATGATGAAATATCAAGGGAGGGAACATGCAGTTACAAGCACAGTTGACACTGGATTCTTTGCCGTTCACTTACGTGACCCTGTGATTTCGCATCTTAATTTCTAATTCCTTCCTTGTCTTCTGTAATATTCTTCACTGTTAACAGTCTTTTGCTTTTCATGCAGGCTACAAAATATATGCACCTTGTAGTCATCTTCGATTTTCACATCCCACATGTTGGGTTGTGTCTAACTCTTGCTGCTACATGCTACACAGGATTTCTTAGATCTGACCCTTTATCTCTGTTTGCATTTCTCATTTTCTTATCCCTGGACCCTTCTTTTCTCTCCTGCTTGTTACTTGTGAGCATCTCCTCACTCATTAGCCTGTTACATGCACTACTGCTTATTGTTGGTAAAGCTGGTCATGGCATCCGCGTGTTATTTGCCATCTCTTTCTGGTGAGATCCGCTTCTTTTCAGAGCAACTCAGTCCATGCATGCTTCTTGAAATGCCATTTTACATAACTCTGTCCTGATTATTTATCTTTATACATAAAACCGTATCATTACTATTTTTGTTTCTGAAATACCTTCAAGATTCAGCTCTGAAGAAACAGGATTTTTTCCCTCTGGGACGATAGAAATTTTATTTTGAGGCAGCAAATATATTGAGATCTTCTTATTTGAAAATTATTTTTTTAATTAGGCATGCATTAACTTTTTAGTTTCTGGTTAATTATGAATATTAATTATTAATTTGGACTTTATAAATAACTGCAACTAAAACCTCTGTTCGTGGATTTTTTTCCTGCTGACCTACTGTGTTATATTTAAAGTATGCTTAGTGGCACTTACTTGTGCACAGAACTTTTTGAAATATGTGACCATTTCGAATTTTTACTAAACTTAAAGATGCTTTTTGTGTGTTTATACCTTAAGAGACGTCTTAGTAGATGTATATTCCTAGAAAAGGCTGCTTCATCCGAATTTGGTTTTGTTCAAGCCTTTTTTTGAGGTGACTGGCGATTCTCTCAACCTTGTGCCTGATGTTGTTTCTTCTTCTTTCTGCAGTTATCCTCAAGAATTCCCGGATAAAGGTAAATTCCCCTCCTCCCCGCGCTGGTTTTGCCCTGGGGCGGCTTCGCGTCGCGGGGCCCGGGCCGAGGGTGCGAGCGCCCCCTGCTGGGGACAGCGGGGAACCGCTGCCCGGGCGCAAACTTCTCGCTGAACCGTCGCTTCCGAGCTTGGGTCCCGTTTCCTTCATTAAACACCTCGGAGAACGTTTATCGATGAAGAGACCAGTTTATAATTTGATATAAATTGAGCTAGTACTGTCTGTCTTAATTAGCAATAGTATAGCGTTGTGAAAGACCATGTGATGGAGTTCTGTTTTTTGTGTATGTGATTTTATTTTTATTTTAATTTTTCTCCAGATGAAGTATATGCAAAGCAGCCTCCTTAGGAGATAAAATTTGAACAGGGATAACTTATTTCAGCCCCTTTTTCTTCATGTTGCAAAAGTCTTCAATTCCATAGTGATGTTTCTTTAACCTTTCAATATGATCATCCAGTGACAGTATGATATTGGCGTTTGAATGAATGTTTTTATTGTGCTCAGAGGAGCACAAACAGAGGAGCTCAGACCTTCAGTTGGGAAGGAGACAATTTAGTGTGCAAGTAATGAAAACTGAAGTGTGGGTTATCTATTGTCTAGTGGAGTTAAAACAAAGCTGCAGAGCTCAGTTTAGAAAAGACTGAGGAGTTTGTTGCTACAGTGTTCTGTTCTGTAACTGAACCTGGAAGGGCTCTTATTTCCATGATGCTAATTCTTGAGGTCATGACCTATAGCCTGTGGATGCTGGTATGAGGGTCACAGTGTGAGGTCAAAAAAGCCTATGCAAAGCTTCACTTTTTGCAGTGGTTGAAGAGCTGTCTGTTTCTGGACAAGGAGGTTCAAATGTGTAGGCTACAGCATGCCTCATGATAAAGTGAAAATATGCAAGTTATATTAGGCAAGTAATGTTATAACAAGCCACAACAAGTTCATATATTTCTTATCCCTGTTTAAGTCAAGTTATATAGGCATAACAGTTCATCTGAAAGAGAAGATACAAGTTGGAAGTTCCCAAAGGTTGCTGAGGTTTTATAAACTCAAACTATGCCATTCTTTAAAAATGATATTAAAATAATTTTGTATTTTTTTATGTTGCACCTCAGTACTCTTACTGAAGTCAAAATGTAGTTTCCTTCCTCTTCTCACTGTCCAACAGAATTAAGGGTGGAAAAGACAAATGTTATTTTATTAAGAAACTAGCTAACATGAAATCAGGTGGGGTGGCTGTTTCATTGCAAATGCATCTGACTTTCTGGAGAGCATATTTTTGAAGAGCTAATAACTTTCTGGAGCTATGACTCTCTAATAAATTGACAGTTGTCTACAAAGAAAAGAGTTTTCATTTACTGGTGTGCTTTTTTTTTCTGAAGGTCAAGAAAATTCTATTTGCTTTCTTCATTGGCAATTTGATTCAGACTTTCTTTTCAGATTCAACAAATTATTACTAAAGATGACATTTTATTATTTCCAGTAAAACGGATTTTTTAATTTATATAGTCTGTAGAACTATGCACAGGTGGTAGAGCTTGCAAATGCAGACACTTTAGTTTCCTTTCAGTATTTGTAAATAAAATGAAAAGGCTCTAAAGTTATACCATTGTTTTCTGCAAACAAGGATAAATTTCTCCAAATTCATGTGCATTTACATGCATGAATATGAAAAATTCATGAGAAATGGGAGCCTGTACTTATCTGCAAATATTTGAGGGAATGTGGTTCAGTGGTATGGGTTGTTAGTATAATTTCCAGAGCTCAAAAAGTGGGTGCTGAGCTTTATTTGGTTGTGTCATTCTTACTTTAAGCCTGTACAAATTTGGTGTGACTTGTGTAGGTGTAGAACAAAGGGCCCACATGGAGGTGAGCAGTCAGATTCTTGGCCAGATACTAGTGTAACAAAACAGCAGCAGCAGCTGAGTAAGGTCAGCTTTTGTGCCCATTCATACCTCTGTGCACACCTAGACATTTGAAAAATTGACAAAAGATTAAAAACGGAGGTGGCAGTGATCATCAAACATTTTCCTGTTCCCTCCCCCACCCCCCCAAAGGAGAAATCCCAAAATATAAGGTGAAAAAGGATAATATCTTTTAGGAAAAAAGGAGAGGTAGAAGTAGATATGTGGAAACTGCACTGAAACAAACTAGGAAGAATAAGAACTACTGTATGCACTTAAACTTCACGTTTCCTCTTCATTGTCTGGTGGTAGCAGTCACTCAATTTTTTTTTTTTTTTTTTAAGGCAAATAAAATAATCTTTGTAGCTGAAAGGAAAGGTGAAGAGTGATTCGCACTATGTTCCATATTATCATGGTATAGAAATCATGATACTGCATTAATTATCATACTATATCAGCTGTTTTGAAGAAACTTGTGAGCTGTGACCTGTCCTCCTTTCAGGGACATCCAGAAGAATCTTCTGGAGGCTGGAAGAAGTGGGCTAATGCTTTCAAAATTCACATATTTCCTGTATAATGTGATGAAACTTGACTCTGGTCTCGCAATCAGCCACTTCTTCAGCTTGCAAGTTTTTCCACAAGGATGGTTTGTGGGCACCAGCTTGTTGCTCCACTCACTTTCATCACTGTGTGTTCTTGAAGTTCCCCTGGCTGTTCATGTAGTGACTAATGAGTTTGACCAAGCTGTTGTATGTGGGCTCTTGTTGTATAGGCTTTGGTCTCTAGTGTACAGAATCTTACCTTCCATGAAGATAAGGCAAGGAGGTTTAAAAGAAGAATTAAAAAAAAAAATGAAGAGCATGTGCACAAGTAGAACTAGGATCCTTAAAACCAAAATCATCCATATCTCTTAACTTTCAGAAAGTGCATACATACTGCTTTGCAAACAGATTGATAAAGTTGAGGACTTTCTTGCATCCTCTTAAAGATACATTTTCTTCTGTTATCTTTCAGGTCAGTAAATATGCTGGCAAAAGTGTCTTTTGTGTCTACACACTGAGAAAGTGAAGCTTTTTAGGGGAAGGGAGTGCATGTGAAAACTCAAGACACAAAATTCATTCTACAGGAAAATATTTAATTCTCGTGTGTGATGTGTTATCTGGTTTTAAACTGACTTTTACAGTTGGGTGTTATGTTGATTTACGGACAAAGAAAATGCATGTTGTTCTTATCACAAAAAGACCTACAATTATATTGATGTCCAAACCACTGATCTTTCCACAAATTTTATTTTTATTTATCAAGTTAGATTATTAAACTTTAATTATTTTTATTCGTTACTAAATTAAGAGACGCAGTAGAAATGTCTTTTTCTTGTAGACACTGCTGCTTTTTGCCTTTCTTTTTAAATTTGCTTTTGAAATATTTGACTCTTCAGCTGAGCAGTTCAAGCAAAACCAAAAAGCCATATTCACACTCAAGGTGACCTGTTGTAGGTCTTAGAATTGGGAAGGAACTTGAAAATGAGGATAATTTTCATACAAATTGGATTCATTTTTTATCAGACTAGTATTCTACTAAGGATATAAAAGTCTGGACTTTGTCAAAGATTCTGAGTTAATACAGTTTTTGGCATTTCTCTGTTTTGAGATTAATTGAATCAATACCATGGCTGCCAAAATGTTTAGTTAAAAGAACCTTGTTTTCAATTTATACTAAAAATAGTGCTAAAGTTGGCAGAAACACTTTAAGCCCTAGAAACTGTATTTGTGTTTGAAGCCCACTTGCCATCTGTTCTTTGCATTTGTTTTAGTAAAATATATATTTTTAATCACTTTCCGCAAAAGATGTTGGCTCAGTGTTGAAAGTGAGACACCAAAAGTACTCGCCAAATCGAATCATAATATGGGAATTTGCAGAACAAGTTCTCCATAAAGCACTCAGTGCACCTTCTATCTGATCTGCAGCACACGACTTTGGCACTATTTATGCAGAGAAGTGTGATTTGACATTTGCTGAACTACCACTTTTTGGTCTGATAAAAACCGATGAAGGTCCACTTTTGCTTTCTTTTCACTGTAGTATGATAGAAGATAAACCTGTGCCTGTGGAGCATCGGTGCTCTTTGTGTAACTATTGAGAGCACCTGTAGGAAACCTTTCAATTACTCAGATGCTGCTTTGGCTCTTGGCAGAGCAGTGAGTGTCTGGAGCCTGAGACATCTGCTTCCTGGAAATGGTCAAGCTGACAAAGTGGCACTGTATGCAAAGTGTTCTCTGATTTTTTTTTTTTTCTCTTTTTTTGTGGAGGTGATACTTGTTTTTTGTCTCTGTGCACTCTGTTTTTTCAGGAAATGGCAG
Organism: Columba livia; assembly: GCF_036013475.1. Lineage (NCBI taxonomy): Eukaryota > Metazoa > Chordata > Aves > Columbiformes > Columbidae > Columba > Columba livia. Next base: position 36,174,015 of record NC_088603.1, on the reverse strand, counting down.
CAGGTAGGAGTCTTCTTGGACTTCAGAAGGGGAGGCAGTAGTTTATGGTCATCAGAGGATATGAGTTCTATATTTTAAGTCACTTGCGGTTTCAGTCAGAAGCATAGATACATCGTTAGTATTTAACCATAAATGGGAAAGACGCGGCTTAGTTGCTGCACAGTCCTTTGAGGCTCATCATGACGTATTTCTGGAGAGACCATCAGATGCATTAGAAGTGTGCCAAATATCCCTCTGTCTTGGAAGTCTGGAGGGTTTCATTGCAGGCAAGTCACTGTGTTGTCCCTTTCAGCTACAGACAGCTGTTATCTGTGCAGTGTCTGTGCCAAGTACAATTTAAAGCAGCACAAGATTCAGCCACCAGTGCAGCACAAAATGGTCTTACCCTGATGTGCATCATCAGGATGGGAGGCCTCTCAGCAAGGAAAGTTGTGTTGCTTTTCTTGCTTGAAGCATATTTGCTTACAAAATTAATGCTGCTTTAGTATTGTTTTAACAAATAGCTGCTAAAGAATTCCTACTTGACCTTTACAAAACAAGCCATTAAAAACCATCATGTTAATAAGAGACTCTAGAAGACTCTTCAGGAAGGAGTGTGTCAGAGCAGATTGCATGGCAAAGTGTACAGTGCGACAGTGGCTGTCAGAAGAATCCAGTCTTGCAGGAAGGCTGGTGGATTGGGTCAGTAGCATCTTAAAAAATCAGGTGCATCTACCAAGACACTAAAGTATACCTGTGCCAGCTTGAAAGCAACTTTGTCTAGTTATTTTTGTGAAAACCTGTGTAGTGAGGACCTTGCATTTATGTGCTTGGTGGCTTCATCCTGTTCCTTGTTTGGTGGGTTCTTACTGGAGCAGAGGTTGGACAGGAGGAAGCAATTTCAACCTGCTGTCTCTTGGGACCTCCCAAAATGGCAAGAAGCAGCATGTAATGACTTGCATGTCTTTTTATTTTTGTGGCTTAATTTGCTTATACTCAAAAAATGTTAATGCATCACTCTGTCTATATGGTTTTTTAGAAATAAAATGAAAGTGTTTAGTGATCTGGGGACTCTGAGCAAGCAAGTTTCTTTTGGAGGCATTGGCTGAAACATCTTGCTTGCACTTTCTTAGATTTAGTGGCTGAGGCAATATCATTAATGCTTAGGAGTTCATTACTATAATCTCACACTATTGCAGAAGAAATTGAATTCCTGGGGAAAAAAAAAAGTGGATTTTTTTTTTTTTTTTTTTTAGCTGTATTCATATGAAGTGATGTGGCCCTATTTGTTATATTTATCTTGTACCAACTAAATCTGTTGGAAATCTTCAGAGTAGGGAGGGGGCAGGGACTGAAGTGCAGCCCTTGTTACAATGAAAAGAGTTTGTTTTATGCTCAGTTCCTAATGTGGTACACTTGCCCTTTGGTATGCATTATTTCCTAAATCAATAAATAAGCTGTAATGGAAAAGGTAGCATTTAATAAGGAAAGACAGTGTATAGGATTTTTTTTACAGATAACATAAAATATTGATTCGACTCTCAAACCTGTAAAAGGTTGGTTTAAATTGCTGAAACTGGAGAATAGGATCAGTTCATATACATATTTTTGTTATTGTTGTAGCTGTTAGCGATCTACTGTTAATTAAACTTTTCTTTTTTTTTTTTTTCAACTTCCAGATAAATCATATGGTATTCTGGGGAAACAAGAGGCTATATTAATGAGCACCAACTCCTTAATTATCCTTGTGACTACATAACAGGGACACATTCATGTCATTTTTTTGTGCAATAACTTTTGCAAAGAAGTATTTTTAAACTGATCATTAATTTTATGACCACAGAAATGAGATGCAAAATTTATGCTGTTGTCATTGGCACAGGTTCAAGGCGCTACTGACATTATGTGTGATTGTAATGGAATGGTTGCCAACTAATGAGTCTATAGACATTTCGTTTGGGCATGCTTTGCTTTTAGATGTCTGATTAGGCAGTAATGCTTTCAATTATGCCTGCAAATTGTATTGGATACATTTACCTGATGCCCATTGTTGCTTTGTAGCTCAGTTTTCTATTACATAAATGCAAGCTGAATGCTTTTCTTTAATTTATTGACGCTTTTCGGGTGTATTTTTAGGTACTTGGCACCTGAAGAGAGGAGCAGTGGCTTGTGCTGCTCAACACTGACTCCTCTGACTGCTCAAAGAGTAACACATGCAGTTTCAGATGCAATTCTATCTGGTCTTCCTCAATAGGTGGAGTATAAACCACGGTGCAGCACCTTGGTGGGGGAGCATGTGAAGTGGAGGAAGGGCAGAGATTACTCTGAGTGGGAATGCAGGAGACCCCACAGGAGCAATAGGAAGCCTCTCTATAACTGTCAGGAGCGATATCCTTATGTATTAATAGCGTACACTCCTAAGATGTCTTTTAACCTTGCCAGAATTAGGAGGCAAAAACCCAAGGCTGATACTAGCTTGTAGTCATGTTTTTCCATGAGCACACAAAAAAGTTGTGAAATGTTGCCTGTTAAAGCTGCAGAGCACATTGAGTCAGCTCTCCTATCAAAGTGCCTGCAGTTCTGTACAAATTAGATGATTTAAGGATTGCATTTCAATGTATAATGTAAATTTACAAATACATGTATTTATTCTAAAATAAAAAATATAATATTTTTGGTTTAATCCAGTCCTGCAGGGCTATAGGTGGCTTGTACCTTTATTCAGTGTGTCCACGTTTTTCATGTGAAGAAGTGTGGGTACCTAAATTCAGTATGGTATGACATGGGTTCTACATATTTGTTCTGATTGTCTTTCTTGGTAAAGGTTTTTTCCTGTGGAAGTCTTCAAGCCTTTATTTAGGATTTAACATCTAGAGAATGCTTTGAGGACTATAAACTCTCTGGAAGCACTGAGCGTGTAATTTCTTTCTTCATGATACCTTAATTATTATTTTTTAAAGACTATTTTGAACTTGGATATCTTAGAACAGATACTTATTATAAATCTACATTTGGTGTGCTTGTGGTTTGTGTAATTTCAAATACAGTATATACCTAGGATATGATATTCTCTAAATATGTATGTATTAAAAAACCCCTTGTTTCTAGATCATCTGGCTTTTACAAGAGTGCAAAGCACAAAGGTTTACTGAATTTGAAATCCTTAGCATAATTAGAAAATGGTGATACCATGACTTAATGGAAGAGCAGGCTAACAGCTATGCAAACTTACGTAAGAAATCACAACTTCTCTGAAAGAGATTCTGTATAGCTAAGAGGGGCAGAGTTCTCCAGAGATGTTCTTTCTACATCTGTACTCATCTGTTGTACTCATCTGTCTACCATCCACAAGAGCTACTCATTTAAATATGCTTTGGTTTACTCTTCAGCCCATGAGTTCTGTGTGCTGGAGTGTGGTGTTTGTGGAAATGTTTGCCCCTAGAAATACAGCCTAATACTTTAAATTTATGCTGGCACCTTCATGAAGGTTAAATGGTAGTACATTTATGCATAGCTGATAAGAGGACATTTTGGACTGACAACCAGGGCATTGGAAGTGGAGGTTTATAGATACATATGTTCTGAACATTCTACTAGTAGTAAAAAGTTTAGGACAGGAGAAGAGTGGAACAACTTGTGATATTCACAACCTATACAGTATCAAGTCTGCTCTTTTTACATGGAGTCCATCATCTAATAAAGATATATATAGAGAGACAGGCAACTGGTCTCAGGCATGTAAGTGTGAAAGATGATCAGGCTGGTTGTAAATATGGCATAATATTTTCTGTTCATGAGCTATCTGCTCTCTGGTTCTCTGTTTGGAAGAAGGGATGAATCCTGGAGAGGGATAATTTACTTTTGATTGGTTTGACAGGTGTGATGAAATGCAAATATTTTGATCAGATTAACACGATGGCTGGAGTGCTACTGGAAGATGGCAGTGTCAAAAATAGATTGGAGTCAGGTTCAGATTCAAAGCAGTTGTTATATGGCATGAGAGCTTGAAAGGAAGCCTTCCCAAAAAAAGCATACTAAATTAATGAAGGGTGAACCAGTTTGGTATTCAACAATCTTCGGAGGTAAAAGAACTCCAACAAAGCTAAATCAGGCTTTGTTTTCTTATCTGCACAGAAAACTTCCTGTTTGCTTACAACTATGAAGCTTTTTGGGTATGGACTCTGAATTTTTCATGTTTTTTCCATTATTAAATGGGAAGCAAAGGCGTAAAAATCTCAGCCATAAATAAATGGTCCTACTGATGAATGTTATTCATATGTCTGTGGAGAAGAATATTTTTGCTATGCATGGGGGTTCTTTTGGATTCTGGGAAATTAGTTATCTGATACAGTGGTCCAAGAGGGAACACATGAATAGAGAAGAATGTCTGGAGGTCTCTGGAAAGCTCTCTGCATATGAGTATACCAAAAGGCAGTGCTTGAGCCATTTAGCTTTATGAGCTTTTTAAGAAAATTGAGGATCATTTGATCTATTGGAGCATTAGCTTTATAATTTTGGTTTGATGATTTTAATAATATTTAATTATTTGGATTTCCTACTTCACCAAGACTTGATTTTTTTTTTTTTTTTTTTTTTTAAAGGAACAATGTAGTTTGTTATTTTCCCACCTCTTCTTTGCCTAGATGGTATTTAAAAAAAATCTGAGAAAATATACTGAGTTTTGGGAGGGGGAACTTGAATTTTGTCTAGTTAAATGAAAGCTTCGACTAACTGATTTTACTTTACCTTTTCCAGACCTTCACAGTTAATGCACTCTGATCAGCGTAGTGCATAGGTTAGCTAATAATGTAGATTTTGTGTATGTTGTAGTAGAGCTCCCAGTTGCAGAAGAAATTCATCAACTGAATGCTGCATTAAGCCACAGGTGCAGACCGGCTGCTGTCAGAAGGCAATTCCATTTTTAGAAAAACTTGGGAGGAATACATGTACAACATTTGCAAAGTAGCACCTAATTATGGTGAAGAAAAAGTGGGCAGAGGGCAGCAGACTGCTGCCAACAGGAGTTTGGCAGCTTCTTGGAGGGAAGTTGCTGCAGCTCCTTCCTGCGCTTGGACAGGCAGAACTTTGGAGCTTGGCACTGCCTATTTCTCCACCTGCCAGTGCTTTATTTTTTTTAAATTATTTTTTTATTTTCCCTCCTCTTGCTCCCCTCCTCTTTGCTGGGGTGTGTGTTTCTTCCCCCATTCTGTGTGCAGTGCTGGGAGTGGGTTCATGATATAGCAGTGTTGAGAGGAACTGCTCCAGCAGCACGTCGGTGGTGGTTGGAAGGTGGCCCTAGAACAGCAGCGCTCGCAGCTGTGCCTCAGCGTACAAGGTGCCTGTTACGTGCATCCATGAGAAATGGGATTTTTCTGTTTCAGACAGGAATTGATAGCCTCCTTACTAATGAAAATATTTGTTGTTGGATTCTGTCTGTGTTTGTATGATAGGCTATTTTAACTACCAATGTATTTTTTACTTCTACAGAACTGGAAGATGAGGAAGAGGCTGAGGGCTCCTTGCCTCCTGATAGTGTCTCAATAGCATCTGACCGATATGATAAAGAGGATGAAGCACCTTCTGATGGTATGTGACACTGTTTACCTTAGAACGTACTAGATTTGCCAGTTTGGTGCAAACTCATGTAATTGGATCCTCATGATGCAAATGTTAGTGTTGGAAATCAGATAAACAGATAAGCATCGCAGCTGGACACTTTTCTTACTTTTACAAGAACCTTTAAAGGAACTGAACAGCTCTCTCTAGTGGTCCTAGAGCATAGTGAAGCTGTCCTGAATTTACATTTCTTTTAAACTCATGCTTTTTCATAACAAAGCATCTTCTGTAGATGCATATGTTTTTAAAGATAGATCAGTGGCTAAAAGAGTGTGAATATTTGCAATAACAAATTGTTTGTTAATTCAACATTATCAGATTCTTGCTTAATTTTATTGTGCTACTTAATGGCTTACTGTATTATTCATCTAATAAATAATGAAACAGTTTATGTGATTGATATTTTTCTGCAAACTCCATGCAGAATAGGTTCATAAAATATTAAATTAATTATTCCTACAGTGTTTTCTTCCATTAAGATAGTCTTTTGTAGAATGTTTTCATTATATAAATTTTAAATTTGAGTTTGCATTTAAAAAAATATTTAGGCTCCATAGCTGTTTTCCGTGTTGTTTTATTTTGTGTTCATTAAATTTAATGCTTAATGCGACTGTTCTGAAGACATGAACAATTGAATATTTCAAGAGTTAACAAGCTTGCTTTAGCATAGTGTCCATATTTTTGAGATTAGTTTATTGTATACATAATATAAATACCCTCTATGAGTAATATATGGCAATAAATTAAGTATATGTACAAAGAAATTAACGATGTATATTAATTTGTGGCACTAGAAGTTAGATAGACTGACTAGTGAATGATGTTTTCTGACATGATATGATGATCAAACTGTGCAGCTCCATCTCGAAATACAATTGCTGAATGAAAATATGCTTCCTGCAACATAGCACTCCACATTTTATGTTATCCAGATTATTCCCTTTGGAAACATAAATTGCTTTTATGAGGTATAAAATTATGTCTATTGCAGAACAGGGATAAGTCAAGTACATGCATAAGTGATAAACCTTCTAACCACTGATTCAGAATAGCACAATTTTTTTCATATTCAGAACTCTGTAAAATGTGTAACAATAATAATAACTTTTTTTTTTAAATATCTTGAGCTTGTTGCATTTTGGCAATGTAACCTTCTATTAACAAAATAAAAAACAAGCCTTTTTGCTCTGTGATTGAAAAGTAATTATCAGTCAAATTGAATATGGCTTTTAGAAAACCCAAGCTAATTTTCCAAAATACAGATGAATGCAGCTTTCCATGTATTTATTTTTGCTCACAAACATAATCTTAACATTATTTCTAATTGTGACTTAATAACATGGTAGTGATTGCATAAGGGTGTGTGACAAAATTGTATGACTACTCAATAAGAGATATGATTATAGATTTGTTTCAAAACAGTTAATCAAGAAAAAAGTGGTAATGTTCATAAACCTGAATAACGAATGGCTGAAGAATGCTGATGCAAGAGTATATGAAATACCATATGAGTTTGTACAGATGGCTGATTAATTTTTAGCCTGTTTTGGAAGTTATAATTATGAGAGTAGGTATAATAACTGCCCAGCAGTATCTTGGCTAATTTATTCCAGTTTAGGTGCAATTCTGTTATATTTAAGATGATTTTACCTCACTGGTCTTTCTATGTTTTGTGATAATTCCTTTCTATTATAATTATCTAGAGGGAGTGCAGCATGAGAAAAAGTTAATAAAAGGTGATAGATTTTAATATGTAAGTACTTTCATTGGAGGAGTGTTTCTGTTTTCCTCTTTGAATGTCCAGTGTGTCATTCTAATACCATTTTGATGTTAACTTATATAGTTCATCATTCAAGTCTGGACTATATATGAAAATGTAGGTTGAGAGAATCTTATAAGAGATGGATTGGTCCTCGGAGGTGCCATTTGTTTCAGTTTTCATAGACATGAAAGGGTTTGAAGCTTAATACTGTGTTTTTGTTTTTTAGCAGTCTGCTAACGTTCAATATTTAAATCCTACCCAGGCTGCTGGGTCTGTAAGGTAGATGTTTGGTCTTACGTGGTTACCAGTTTAGTTCAGCAGGGCTCTGTGCAGGGGTAAAACCTTGTTTGTGTACGATCAAGGCTCTCAGCATTAACGTAGGAGCCCAACTAGGTAACCAAATTTGGGTGTTCTTTATTTATATTTGAGTCCATTCATATTTTTATATAAAACCTTTTAAATCTATTTTCTGCTAACAAAACACCAAAACAAACCAGGCATTTACTTTTGTATGCTTGAGTTAGACTGCAGGGTTTGTATGACATCTGAAAGTGTCACTATTTGACTTTGCACTGTTACTGTCAAAATATAATTTGTGAAGGCACCCACTTGGTAACAGATAAAGAATTTGTGTATTACGTGTACATTACAGTCATTATAAAATCCTGGAGTTTTCGTGTGACCTTTGTCTAATGGTGTATTAATTACAAGAGAGATAATCCGTTTAACAATAAGTATGGGATAACTAAATTAGCACAGGTCACCTAAAGGCCTTTTGTCAAATCTGATTGTTATGTTGTCCTTTTGACTTTTACCTTATGCTAGGCACTAACAAAGTATCTAAACTTTGATGGATTATAAACTCTAAACATGATATGTATTTTTCATAATGCTAATGTAATTTTCTAGGTACTGAAAAGGTCAAACCCCCACGTCTCTATGTGCATTCTAAGTCTGTCTTTCCTTTTAATATTTCTTTTTTCTCTGTTCCTGTGGTTCAAAAGTTCACTCAGTTCCCAAATGGCCACCTAATTTTCCAGTTATTCCCTCAAGCCATATGTGTTTTGGTTTCTTTATGGTTTATTAGGTACTGTAGGAAAGTAGCATAAGTTATATCATCTAATGAAATTCAAGCACACTTCAGTGATGCTTTGACTTGATTGCCGGCAGCAATTAAATCACAACGAAGGAGAATGATGCATAGGCTTACATGTCCAGACACCATACAGAAATTGGAAGAAGGATAAAACACAACAAAACCCCCAAATAAAATCACGAACCCCAAAACAAGACAGACAAAACAAAACAGCACTGCCAGGCACTCCATTCTTAACTTGATTTTCTTTTTTTTTATTGGCTAACAGCCTGATTGATAGCAAAATCATAACTTGCTGTATGCTAACAGGCAGAGTTCACTTGTAGGTTATTGTGAGCTGATAAAGGGTTAGATGGAGTTTTGATTTTCGCATTGGTCCTTGGCGCACCAGATTAATGGAATTTCAATGAGAGACTGGAGTAGTCACAGCTTTGTCAGAAAAACAGATGGAGATTCTATAGCCATGTCTGCTCATTAATACCAGTTGCCTGAAAGGTGTACTACTTCTCTATACAAAAGACTCAACATAATTGATTTTTGAGCGGGGTATTTTTTCACTTATTGATGACTAGGTTTCTTGCAACTTAAATGACAGGGTTTTGTATAGTACACTGTATAACAATATTATGTCTTGTAATTTCTTACTCCCCTTCCATCTGTGTTTTGAAGAATGTGTGTAGTGGAAAATAGATATGTCTTGATCAGTTAAAAACAAAGCACACCAAAATACCTTAAAATTGAAATAATAAGGCTGCCTTTAAAGTTGGTAACAAGCTTATTTTTGGTTGTGACATTAATGGGCAAAAAGTTACTGTTTTTAATTTAATTTTCAGGTTAATTAAATGTAGGTTCCATGCCACACTGAAACTTTCTATTTAAAAGTGTAATCTTTTATGATCTCAAGGGATTTTTTTAACAGTTTTTTATGATATGGTAACTTGATTCCATAGTAGGAAATGCTATTAGTATTAAAGGAACAAACTTTCTGACGTTGTAAGTACTATGAGTCAACTGACCACTTCTGAAGAAGATATGTCTGTTTGGCTCTGCAGGGAGTATGTGATTGGGTAATTACTGGATCTAAAAAGATCACAGTGAATGCTGTGATTAAATAACTTCGATCATCATCATTTCTGTGGAAAGTCTAGAAATGTTGCCTTTAGCATGTCAGGATGAAAGAAGTACTAAAAATGTGCCTGGGGACTTGTACGCTCTTTAAATTGTCGTATTTGGCTATAGCTTATCAATATAATATACTATTTAGTTGAAAATTCTAAGTAGAGTGAGAATCTCTCACTAAAAATTCCCCACAGTTGAAGTAGAGGAAGGTAGGACCTAAGCAAGGAAATAGGACATTTGGAGAACTTTGAGGAATCAGGATAAATGAAGAGGTTGTGCTTTAACTGTTTGACATCAGCGTGCAGTCTTGAAAATGAGCAACGTGCTATTCTTGGCTTAACTTTTGGATGAAACAACAGGTTTTAGCACTTTGTTTTCATGCAGCTCCTCTGGAAAAGTTCTACAGAAGTCTTTGCAGGCTTGAGTCAACTGTTTTACATGATCTATAGTATTTCCTTTGCATGAAAATCACATTTTGCATTTTGATTGATCAAGTGAGAATGAAAAATTGTGTGACAAAATTTTGTGTTCTGCTTCTTTTGACATTTTATGTCTCAAATACAAGCACTGATTAAGCTGCTTTCTGCCTCCCCCGCCTCCATTTGGTAGGCAAAAGGGTTTGAATACTGTCACTGAAGAAAGGTAGAGTTCAGCATAAGACCTTATCTTCATGTACAATGCATGTAGAAATATTTTCCCTCTTTCTTCAAGTACATTCCTACTGAATTTATTTTTAAGGCACTATATTAAAGCAAAAACTGTGTTCCATCACTGAGCCAGTTAAACAGTATTAGCAACTCCGTTAGCAAAGGTTGGAGAATGGAAAATGCAGCTAGGACATTTCTGTCCTCTTCTCACTCTTTTTTTTTTTTTTTTTTTTTTCCCTTCCTATTCCCCCAGTCTTATATTGGTTTACCACTATTTTAGTATCATAATAATGTACATAGAGAAGATGTTTGGTTGTCTGGAGGATGACAGCACTGAAAGTTGACTTGAGTTCTTCTAGGAGATTAGTTACTTGCTTTGCAATACTGGAGAGAGTTCTAAACTAAGCACATGACAGCCATTCAAAGAAGTGAGAAACTTCTTTTTGTCTTGTTTTTCTCATAGATCTCTTTGAAGTCAGAAAGCAATGTATTCTCCTATTCCTTATATCTCTTTAAATACTCAAGCTTGATGAAAAAAGGTCATATCGAGGGAAGGTAGGATCTACATTTACCGGGACACTTGATCTTTGGCAAGAAAAGGTGACTTCTACTTTATGCTCTTATTAGGAGCTGGCAGGAGAGCAATAGTATCAGTGCTGTGGGAAATGGGTAAAAACTGGACTTTGGCATGCCAACTTTGTTACTGTCAGAATTGTGACTGGGAAATAATGTAATCTATTATTTTGATATGTATAGGTAATTCTGTGTTTTTATCAACAATTTAGTAGATTCTTTTGCTGTGTTTGAACAGATGTTGTATGACAGAGGAAATATTATTAGTATGTATTGCAATGCATGATGATTCTGCATTTCTGGGACATGTCTGGCTGAATAAGTAATACGACTGATCAGAAATGTTGCTTTCAGAATTCTAGAAATTGTGATTAGCTGCTCAATCTAAAGCAGGAAGACTGAAGTCTGCATTTTCTGATTTGGTATGCTGAGGCTGTCAGAGGAAGGATGCATTGCTAGGGAATTAGGCTGAGACACTTATGGACAGTTTGGGTGTCGCCCAGAATACAGTCTCTTAGAAGATGATGAAACATGATGAAAAGTAAAACATAGTAAAGAGGAACTTAAATATGAAGTATTTTTAAAAAATTCACTTTATGAGGATATTTGAGCATGTGGGACCATGTGTGCATAAATTCCCAGATCCAAATCTGTTTAACAAATGAGAAGAGGGTGCTAACTTCGAAATTGTCAAAAGCTGTAAAGAAGATCAAGTCCTTGTTGGATAGGAGAGACCTTAAGAGTAAAGTCGATGTATCACCCTTAGACTGCCTGAGATGTTTCTTGGCAGGCATCTGTCTCATCTTTCCTAAAAACCTTGAATGGTGCAACTTCAGTCTCCCTCAGGAGCTTGCCCCAGTGGGCACTGTACTTGCTAGTAGAGGATGTGTACACTAAACTCTTTTTGTCAGTCTGTTGACATTTGACTCTCTTTTGTCCATAAAGGACACGACAATGGTGTATTTCCTTTTATTTCTTTTCCCCTTCTGTCATGAATATATTTGAAGACTAAGCAGAGTATTTATAACTTTCCACATGTAACTGCTGTTGGAACCTTATGAAAAAACCAAGCAGCTGAAGTGCTTACTTGTTTGTTTGTAGGATCCACAGCAGTGAATATAGCAACAATGACTTCATTTGGAAACGTTAAAAAAAAATGCGTGTGAAATATGCAAAGCTGATCTAATTAATTTTGATTTAAGCCATTTGCACAGAACAGAAGGGTTTAATTTCTGATAGGAAGCAGAAGTTTGAAGTGAAATTTTGGCCCTATTAAAGTAAACAGTAAAGTTAAAAACAGCATCATGTAGGTTAACAGTGTGTACAAATTGATGATGCTAAAACGTTTGAACTTCTAATTATCATGATGACAAACTTCCTGTTAAACAATAAACCCCTGTGTTCTTTTAACATTTACCTTTCTCCCATGGGAGAGATGACATGGTTTGTTGCTCATTTTATTTCATCTATGGTGCTTCACTGACTGAACATTAACAAAACAGCCGTGGACGCTCCACCACTACACAGGACAATATCCACAGTAAAAAAAGGAATGATCTGCTTAAGTAATTTCTTTTTCGTATTGGATCATAATTTTATTCAAGATACCTAACAATATTATGGTTATAAAAATCCCAAACTAAAACAAAAGAGAAAGCTGAAGTGCAATAGATTTTTCTGTTTACTTTATATTGCTTGGTGGTCTAATGTTTTTCTAGATCAGTTCTTACACATCACAAATAGCTGAAATAAAAAAAAAGATGGTTTTACTTTGGACCTCTTTGAAATGTGATAAGTTTTTCAGGTATGTTTTGGAGGCTGTTAATTATGGATTCTAGAACCTTATTAATGCCTCAGCCTTCTACCTTCTGATTTCCCTGTAATTCCTCTTTCTACCTGCCAAATAGTAGTGGCAAGTCACCTTCCATTCTGCTCCTTACTCATTCTCTCCCAACACCAACCAGGTGCATCAATCGTAGGTGATTGTACTGTTTCATGCTACACCAGTGGCACCTTGAGGTGGGCACCCTTCTATTAACAGTACCCTTCTAGAGGTGAGCATGTCAAACAGATTGTGGCTGCTCAGTATTCCAGGCAAGAGGCATCTTTTCCTTCCTGGTATTTGCCAGGTACAACAGGAGAATGGTTTGCCTTCAACATATCCTGTGCAGTAGTCCCACACATCTCAGAGAGAATAAACTCTGCATAACTGTAGTGTTTGCTTTGTTTTAGACTAGATAGGAAATATGTAAAACAGTGCTCTGTGTGGTACTTTGTGACTGAAAAGTCTCAAGGATGAGGCTTTAGAGTACCTAGATATAGGAATCATCTGAAAAAAAAAAAGTATAGAGTTGCAACTGAAGTACAAATTAAGTTTGGTGTAGGCTTTTCTTTCTCTGAGTTGGTGATTAGGAATTTGTGCCCTTATTTGATTTATTACGTGCATTGAAGTGTGTATCAGTCCTAATGAACTGGAAAAGATGTTCCCCATATTCCTGTTCTTGTTTTTTAACTGATTAGTACTTTCTGTAGAGGTGCAAAATGTATCTGTAGAGCTTAAGCCAGTACAAAACAGGGCTGTTTTCTGTCAGGCATCATGCAGTCCAGACATTAATTTAGTGGATTTGGGTTTGTTTCCTTTTAAATAAAAGGGAGGTTGCAGTGGATTAATGTTTGTGAATTTTGAGATTAAATTTGAATGGAAAAATAAAAACTATGTCATGAGAAGGTTTATTGAAGTGTTTTGCAAAGAAAAAACATTGTAAATTAAACCTTTATGATATCCACTGTGTGAGCAAGTTCATTATTGCCTTTCTCAAAAAGATGATGCAGGTATTGTTTACTGCTTAAAAATTTGCAGCAGGAATCATAGTTCTTTGGACATCTGTCACTAGAGGGTATTAGTTTGATTGGTAGTTTCCTCAGTGATTTGTCATAGGTGTTTACTTGGTTTACCTACAAGAGTAGGACTTAAGGGTAGAGTAGCAGACTAAAAATGCTGAATGCTATCTTTTCTCCAAGCTAAAATTATTACTGTAGTTTCTTAACTAATATTAGTCAAAGCCTGTTCACCACTATCTATCACAATAATGCCAGCTAATATCCCAGGAGGATCATAGCCTTGTCTTCTCTCTTGCTGGTAGTCAGAAATAGTTTTGGGCTGTTTGTGCAAGGAATTAATGATGGACCTGTACTGCAAAATGGAGGAAAACCTCTTCTGATCTAAACAAGATTTTCCTGTCCTGAATATTTACTCTGTCTACCTGAACACGCATTCCTTAATGGAAAGTACATCACAACCTGATAATAACTTTCCAGAGATATCCTAGTCTTCATATAAAACATCTTTTCACTTGTTCTTCAACAGTCAGTTTTTCTGTTTCTGTATATGGACATGGGTGATGTATAAATATTCACAATATGTATTCAAAGATGCAGTTAGTTTATGATGGGCTTTGTGAATCTGCACTTGTGCATCACCACTTTGTGTTGAAGAGGAAAGGGGAAAGGATAAGTGTCAAGAGAATGTGTATGGGGACAGAGGATTGTCTGGACTATGGACATGGCTGTACTAGAACATGAAAATGGGATGTAGACAAGTGAAGCAAAGGTGGTCCAAGTCTTTTTGGTAGCTAGCAGATAAATTACTGTTTCACGAGCACGGACACAGGAAATGGGCCTTATTATTGCCGTTGCCTGGAAGGTATTGGAAGTGCTGTCATTTACTTCTAATTAAAAAAAATTAACCTTGTCTGTTTTCAGGTGGACAGTCTGACACATTCTTATAATTCTGTCTATTTTGTGTTTAGTAATTTGAATACATATGCATATGAAGGTCATGGGGGAAAAGTTTGTCTTTGATTTCTAGAACAGTTTTCCTGTATGGAAGTAGGAGTAGAGTAATTTTTCTCCCTTTGACAACTTATTCAGAAGCTAACTTTAATACTGTTTTAACAGAGAAATGATTGATGGGACTACCACAAACTTTTTTGATCAAAGCTTTTTGGAATATTTTAGCAAAATTGTTATTCTGTAATTGTGTGTGTAAAATAACTGCAAGCTGGGAGTTGGAAATGAAGAAGAATGTAGTCATAATGTTGAGAAGAGCAGAGGGATTTTTTGTTGTGTTTTTTTGTTTATTTTTTTTTTCTCCAATCTGTCTCAATAATGTTTGGAATTTTAGGTGGAAAATAAAACAAAATAAAAACTTAATTTTTACTTATTAACCACAGCATATCTTCAAATTCCATTTGGAAATGTCGACTATGTGATGCAATTGATAGAGGCGCATTTAAGTACATATTTTTTAATATATGACATACCTTTTTTTTCTGTCTCGGTTCACTGGAGTCTTCTGGTGGTGTCATTCATTTGAGCGATATTTAGAGTGTGGTATGAAAATAATGTGAAAATGCAGTAGTGAGCTGGTGATAATTGATTTACTCCATCACACTGAAATACCTCTTGTTTTACTCTTCCCCCTCCCTTGGGCAATAATCATGGGATCAAGCTGCCAGTCTGTAGATAGAATTTTTCCAGCAGTGCCATCTGGCTACTTGGCACTGGAAGTTGTATTGGCTTCTTTCTGTTTCCACGGATTTTTGTCAAATGTTAGTCTGTTGATGAGGTGTCTTCTGCTGGTGGGTGCTGATTTCTGCCCCGCCCCTCAAGTGAATATTGTTTTTTATTGGTGTTGTGACTGTTTTTATATATATATATATATATATGTATATATGTATATATGTATATATATGTATATATATATATATATATATATGTATATATATATATATATATATGTATATATACACACACATACACACACTTGTATATATGTATATATATACATATATATATATAATTTTTTAAAGGAATTTAGGACTTAATATGGGAACTCTTAGAGGCAAAATTAAGATTTATGTATCAATTGGCTTCCTCCACCCATGTTTAAAATAAGTTTCCCTTTTTTTTGGTACTTTTTGAATCGTATTAGCGTCATGTCCTCTCACAGATTTTTACAGATCTTCAACATTAATGTAGAATGGTCAACTTTTTATTTTGTGGAACTTTAACTTTTAAAAGAAATTATGGATAAAGAATAAGAATTTGTAGGGTCTGTGTAACAGATGTAACGAGCTTTATGTTTTGGAATAACAAGATAACCCAGCTATCTTTTTATTACTGAACTATGATTTTATTTTTCTTAAAAAAGAATAATAATAAAAAAAATCTCGAAATGGTGGTTCAGTAGAACAAACACATCTGAGTTGCTTTATTCAAGCCTTAGATGCAGTTCACTGCAATACAAGATGTAATGACAGCATTGATAAAGAGTTAAAACAGAATGCTTCATAAATAGTATTTTAGTGGGAATGGGAGGTGGGAGGAGAACACTTTTGATCTAAACTCTTTTTGAAATTATTACTGTTCCTATTAATTTATTCATTATTTTAAAATTTTTATTTCCTCTACTGGTCAGAAACATTAATTTAGGGAAAAAAAAAAAGCCTGAGGATCTGAAGATCTGAATAAAATACGAAGAACAGTTTCAGATAAGACATCTTTGTTTTGCTTTAAAAAAAATTCCTTTGAATATTTTGGATGAATAGAAAAAAATCCAAAGCCCTTTCTATTATTATGTAAGTGAACTCCTGTTAATCAGGACATGGCTAACTCATTTAAATCTTTTATTTACATCTTTAAAATTTTTATTTTAATCACTATTTTCAAGTGCTATCTCTCAGATGAATGAATTATACTCCCTCCTGGGTATAAATCTAAATTTTCTTTTGTGTTGAAAGTATTTTCTTAAAGTTGTTCAAGGTAACCTTGTGAACTCTCAATCATGAACAATTGTTTAGTTGGCCTTTTGGAATATTTTTTTATTATTGTGCTGAAAAGTAGACGATAGTAAGCACTATTTATTTAGCATAGTCTTAGTACTATCCTAGTGTGTAATGCTTTTGTTAATAAAATACTATTAAACTGGTTATTAAATCACTATTATTGTGCTGTCCCAGCACTGGAGAAATTGTCCAATACTGGAAACGATAGGACTAGAAATTTTACATGTGGCGAGAAGAGCCTTGCTGAGGTTTTTGTGGCAGTTGGTTTGAATTAAATTTCAGGGATCTCTTGGTGTCTCTCTCTATTCTTCTTTTAAAGAAGATGACAATAACAGACAGGGTGTCTGAGTGTGGATCTCCTTATCAGTAACTTGATGCTGATATGATGTGGGTATTTTTAACATATGAGTTCAGTTGAAAGAATCTGTAGAAAGGGCTATAATATCAAAGTATGGCAAGCATAGCTGAATATGCATGATCTATTGTAATAGTAAAAGTGTAAGTCTAGATTTGCAGAATATATTCTCTCATGAAAGATTTTAAGGGTGTAGGTATATCATGACTTTCTAAAATAGCATCAAATCTTCTTTTTGTTCGTAAATAAATGTGAAGATAAAACATTGCTGCTAATCAATTGTCTGGGATGCCACCTCATTAAGATTTACACAATCATCAAAAATGCCCAGAATTGTTTGTTGGCTATATCCTAACTCAAATATATAAAGGGGATACTACAGCATTTTTCTTGAGAATCGCAGGGAGTTCAGTGACCTTTTGTGGCAAATTATGTAGAAAGAAAATATTTATATTCATTTAAAATAACCTCCATGAAGAAATAGTCTCATTACCCTGTTTGATCAATTCCTTGCAGCCTGAGCTGTAGCATGCTGCTATTGCCAGGGCTTGATGGAATACGCTGAGAAGTGGCTAATGGTGATGGTGCTCATCAGGACAGGGTTCAGCCAGCGGTCAGCAACAAATAATTCAAGACTGTTTCTAAGTTTGTGGCTGGTGGAATTTGCTTCTTGCCCCAAGCCAGCAGCATTGCTGAGCTGGGCTATTTGATTAGAAGAGAAGCATATTTGCTTCTTAGCAACTGCACATTTGCACAACACACAGACCTATACTGCCTCCGAAGGTTTGCCTTTTGTGAGGGTGGAATAATACTTTTCTGTTGATTGACAGACAAAAGGGGATCTTTGCAATGCAGAAGAGTTTACAACCAATTTTTTTCTTTGTCTTTTTGTAAACTTATCGGAGGTGCTTCTTATTTTAGTATTGCCTGATGCAAATTCGTATATGCGGCAAGAGTGGCCACGATTTGAACTCCTACATCTAAGCCACTACTGCTATGCGTATTTAAAGGACAGATGCATGCTTACGCTTAATCATTGGTGTGTGCAGCTTTTTCCCCAGCAGGTCTACTTAATGGAAATTATTTTCTACTGTACTTTGAAATAAATTTTAATACATGTATTACTATCTCCCCTGCAAGAGTGATATTCCTTGTATGGAAGATAATGATGGAGTGAAAGCTGTTCTGTTCTTAGTGCTTTTTAAAATATATTAACAGAAGTGCAGCGCTGATTGCAGTTCTAATAATGTGTGTGTAATTTTTGATATAATATTTCCCACAGGAAGTGAGTCTACAGAAGAAAGTGTGTAGTCAGTAGAAGGCAAAGGTATTTATAACACTGGTAATCCTTGAAAAAAGACAATTTAAGAAAAAGCCTGAGATTTACAGTCCTAGGACACCAGGGCAAGGAAAAAAGCGAACTTTTTTTTTTTTTTTTTTTTTTTTTTTTTATGGTTTTACAGCTCTTTTCACTCCTGGCTTGTATTTTATTGTGGAAGTTTCCATACTGCCATAGTGGAGCAATAAATCACTGGTGTGGTTACTGAAATGTTGCATGAAGTAGTAAGTACAGTTAGTGTTCTTGTGGATTTTTGATGCAGATATCTGCTTGCATATTTTCCTAAATAAAATGTATATTTTAAATTTCATAACTAAAAATGAGTACCTTTCTGAGTGGATTTTACAGTCTATTAAAACTGTGTGTTTTAAGGGATAGGGAGAGTGAAAGCAGGAGTGCACAATAAAAGGACTGTGGGCCTTATTAGCATCGCTAATGTAAGCATCCAGGAGTTTACTAACTAATAACCATTTTGGTGGCAACTCAGAGCCAAAAGAGGAGAGCAAGAAAGCTCTCTGATATGGTGAGGCAATAATAAACCCCAGGTGTCCCTCTTTAAGTCAGTGTCAAACATACCAAAGTTTTAAATCCTTTTTCATGTAGGAATTCTTTTTTTAGTCTGCTGAACAATTTTAAATAAATATTGATCCAGAATTCAGGCTATTTAGGGGATTTGGGGGATGGTGAGAGCGTGAGACAGAGTGAAAGTGATGAGGGGGAATGGATGGCTGTTCTGGGGAGCAGGTATTCAGGGTGTCTGTACCGCTGGTGCAAGACCTAGAAATGGGTACAACTCTTGTTTTGGGGAGCCTGGAAGGGCTGATTGGTGACTGGCTTCATTCTCTTCCTTGTTAAACTTGATGTGTGTTCATATAAGATTTTAGAAGGG
Source organism: Columba livia (assembly GCF_036013475.1). NCBI lineage: Eukaryota > Metazoa > Chordata > Aves > Columbiformes > Columbidae > Columba > Columba livia. The sequence goes on along the minus strand of NC_088603.1, from coordinate 36,154,794 downwards.
TGTTCTAGCATTATTAAGATTTCATGGTCAGCAGGGAGAAGTGTTAGCTCTGGCTTAATTTCCGAGACATTTCGGAGTTGTGATAGCGTGATAAGGTGGCTGCTTGCACTACTGAGTTCTCAAAATGATGCTTACACCTGGTTGACATATTTGACATATTTTTGTACCTTGATACTTGTTAAGGTGTTACCTGTGTTCTACACAGATATTGCATTACTTGTAGTCATATATGGTTTATATGTTTTTTTGTTTGTTTGTTTGTTTGTTTTTTTTTTAATACAAAACAAAACAAACCAAAAACCAAACCAGCCTTTTACAAGCACTAGGCCTTTTAAACAAAGTAACTAAAATATGTAGGAATTGCTACATGGCTACTATCAAAATGCAACTGTATCCAGGGTAGAACTCAGTAGCTTTTACAATGGCACTGTGAACAATACCCAGCAATTTAAGAGCAGGATATGAGGAATATCCCACCTAATTGAAATGACAAGCGGGATTTTGCATAGGTAGATGCAATTATTCATACTGGAGGTGGGCCAGAATGCTGGGGTTATTCCCCTCATCTTGCTAATTAGGCTTTCAGTTTCATTAACAGTCATCGAGATATTGGGTGACTGACTTGTATATGAACACATCCATAATAAACATAAATAATCTTTTATTTATTGTTTATTATTCTTTAGAAGCATCTTTTGGATTATGTTAAGAAGTCTGTATAAAATTGTTATGGATCCTTTTTGATTGTGTAGCTCAAGATAAGCAGAAATAATGGAATGTTTTAAGATGTACGGAACACCAAATGTATGAAGACTGAACGCTGTACATCTATGCGTATTTTAGGATAGACTGTGTGCCACAAATAAGCCACTACCATGTTTATATTAGTGGCATTTTATTTTCCTTTTCCAAGATAGAATCTGCAAGGATTTCTACCTTCACAGACGTGTATGTTGAGAAGGGAAATTAATTGAGCTTTGTTGTGCTCCCGGGATATTTTCAGCCAGGGGTACGTTTAACTTTGAACAGGTCTGAGGAATCTACAGTTCTTGTCTTCAAGCCCTAACTTAAGAAAGATAACCTAATGCATATGGCATCTTTGAATTCCTTTACCTCTGTGATATGCTGTCACTGGATTCCACTTTCCCCCCCTCCTCATCCAGTTAATTGCCTTTGTCCTTCAGAAAAACGTTCTGAGGGAGTTTTTGTTTGGTTTTGTTTTCCTTTTCAGGGAGTAATAATGAGGTGCAGTGCATCATACCATACTGTGCCCATACCAAGTATCTGTTTCCTTGTTTGCTGTGTTTTGGAAAGGGCCTTGAGTGTCTGAACCTTGATTAAATCTCTAGGCCAGTCTTTTTGTCAGCCGACTTCTTTTCCGGGTTCTATGATTAGTATCTTCTCAGGAACGTCAGGTAGAATATTTCTTCACTGTATCTGCAGTAAGTGATGATTCAGGTCTTAAATTAAAAATAGCCTTCAATGAAGAACATCACTAAAGGTCAAAATATTGTACGGAAAGCAAATCTACTGAGTCAAAATGTTTAAAAACCCCCAAATCATGTGTGTGAAACTGAACAAGCTAAAACAGTGATAATTGCCTTAAAACTGACAAAAAAGTTGAATCCTTCAGAACTCTAGTGGTTTAGGTTGTTGTTTGGTTTTCCCTTGCCTTTTAACAATTAAAAGAGAACAATGTTATTCTAATGTAACATTATAATAAGGTGTGGTTACAACATAACTAGTTATTCTTGTTCCCACTGCTGTACAGATGAGGCCATAATTTGTCCTTTCGGTTGGATACTTACATTGATGATCCTCCTGTGTTTCTTCATGGATCCTTTGGGACCAAGAGCCAGTTGTCTAGCTCGGATGGCTTTTTCATCTTAGTTTCTTCATCTGTAAGATTGTTCTAAGTACTGTACCAGTGATTTGTAAATATTTTGAACAGTTTCCTTTGTATGTTTTATTTCCCTTCCATTCACAGAAGTAATTTATTTTGTCAGTGTGTGTTATTGGCTAATATGTGTACTATTGAATAAAACAATGTTAGTGAAATAAGAAAAAATTAAACAGTGATTTGTCATTTTATTCATTCAATATACCTCTAATCTTGCATAGAAATGGGCTATAGTGATGTAAAAACACATACTAGTACAGTTAATGCATGAAGGAGTTGATCCTGGAGTCTTGTCCTTTAGTACTTCCATGTCACCAACTGACTTCCATGTTGAATTCTCTAGCATGATTTTGTCAAGTATTTTTCGAGAGGTTGTCAACGTATATTATTTTCAGATGATTGTAAGTTTATGTGAAGAAATACGACAGTGCATTAGCATAACTGTTGTAGATGCAAATACTTTTTTTTGGGAACCAATACAAAAAGGAATCTTTATAATGATTAGATTGTTATTTTGATACAGTTTTGTTGCTAGACGTAGATTCACTGGCTGCTTATGGAAGTTCAGTTTATGTAAAAACTGAAGCTGTGATTTAGCTTCTAGGAAAAAAAAAAAGGAAAAGAAAAGCTATGGAAATTGGCTAGATGCCAATAAATGTGCATAATGTATTTTGCACGTGTCATCTTATTTTCATTGGATCAAGGCAGTTTTAGAATTCTCCACTGTATGTATTTGCCCTTAATTTGAGTGAGTCTGGTGTTTCAGAGAACCTAATCTGGATAAAAACAAAAAGTGTGAGAAAAGGTTTGGAAACTGATATGCAAATATACTAGTGGAGGATGTGGGTTGTACAGAATTAAATCTGTCTGGTCAGTTAAGTCCATAGAAATCTCTTCCTCCTTTACTAGAAATGTAACTGTCAACCAAGGAAAAGTCCAGGTGGTTAGGAATACAGCGGTATTATTCTGTGTACTGCCATTTATTATTATTTCCATATTGCTGTATTCAGGCTTTATTAGTCAGCATTCCTTTGGTGTGCTACATCTTCACTACTGCAGGGTACCCATGTTGTTGATGTTGGGAAAGAGACAGAGTGACAAAAGCTCAATTAAGTCCTTAAACTAAAACTACTTAATTTTTACAGTTGATATTTTGTTTATTTGAGTGACAGTGAGAGTTGAAAAAATGCGTGTTCAATCTGAGGGAAAAATTTAGCTTTAATATTGGTGTATTTAATGAACTACTGCCGTTTTCAATGAGCTATTAATGTGTGTTAGATAGCAGCATTTGTACCTGACCTGATTTTTATGCTTGAAGAGTGGAGCAGGCAGTTTTATTAGGATGATATTTTTTAGAAAAATAATTTCATTTAGATAATCAGAGTCATCTTACTGTTGATCATAAGTATGCTCTTTCATAGTCTTCTACTGTATGCTATAGCAGTCACAGAAGAATGCAGTTTTCTGTGAAATGCATGAATCAGTACATACATATGTGACATCCCTGTCTTATCCATGCTGTAACCTTCCCTCTGCCCCTTCTCTCTCCCTCCCTCCAACTGCTTATATTACTTTGAAAAAGTGTGTCTGGGGGGTGGGGAGGGTGAGGCATGGGAAAATCAGTAAAGTGGCAAAGCATGCCAGAAAACGAAATGTTTTTCCCTGTAAATGTGGTTTTTGGGGGTTGTGTGTGTTGTGTTTGGTTTGTTTTTTTTTAATAAATGTAATGAAACCAACAACATTTCCCAGCATTTCTAGAAAGATGTGAACACTGCTGCTCTGTTATGAAGAGGAGCAGTGGAGGCAAAGTAGCTCTGACTTGTCCAAGATTGCGAAAGGAATCTGGTTAAGAGCCAGGACTAGTTCTGTGTTTTCTAACTCCTGCTTACGTGGTAATATCTCTTCACTATGTCTCGCACTTCCCAGCTTTCTAAAGTTTTTGACAAATTGAAATGGATATTAAAGGGACATAGGGTAAACTTTTTTTTTTTCTGTCCTCAGAACCACATCATTTATTAGCAGATGTCATCCTAACGTGTATACAACTTCCATGGCTTTGAGTGTTATTGTAAATGGTAAAAAGACTCTTTGGTTGGGTTTGAACTAGTGCCGCCTTCTGAAGTACAAGAGGTGTTTGTAGTTTTGTATAATGTCTTGACTGTAGTAATATTATTTTAATATGAAAATGTTGGTATTCCTTTAACTATTTAAAAATAGCATATTCTGCTCTGATTTTTTTCAATATCAGAAAAATCATTTAGGTAATACAAGGTATGGGGACCCCAACTCTCCCTCCCCCCACCCCAGGAGGAGGTATAGGGGTGCATTAAACTGCTGATACAGACACTGAAATCATGAGGTTTTCCTTAGTGGTTCATTTGAGGGCGTTACTTTTTTTTCTTTTATGAAAAAGGTGGTGGAGCAATTTAAAGGCAGGTATGTAGACCATACCAAAAGTGGTAAAAGACATTCTGGAGGCAACAGTATAATGCTTTCTACCTGAAAGATCACACCTAACTTACATAAACTGGTGGAAAAGTTTATGAAAGTTACTCTTTAACTTGGAAGTGATTGAAGTGATTTGGCTTCAGTTTAAAAACAGCAGACTAAAACTGAGCTGCCTGAGTATTATCATTACTCCAAAGCAGCATAATTACCATTAGGAGAGAATTGGTTCTTTTAAAGGAAAAAATAATGAAGGGAAAACTTCTTAAAATGAGTTTTATTACATTTTTCTTATAAAATTAGTCTTTCATTTTGTTGATTAATGCTCGAGTTTAAGATTTTGATGTAGGCATTTCACCATTATAATTCTGAAATATGGGAAGTCCTTGAAAACATTCCCGGATTGCCTTCTGTCTGTCTGCCTTGTAAAAGATCCTTTCAGTTAAATGGACCATCCTCCTTAAATGATGTCATTAGCTTGGATTGAAAAGACATTGCCTGCAGGGAAATCATTTAATTGTCTTAAAGTGCTCTACTTCTGTAGATCTTGAAGCAGCACCCTCACTTCCATCCTTGTATCAGATAATTCATCTAAAATTCTGTTTTTAATCTCTGACGAAATATTGAGATGTAATTTCCACTTTTATTGGAGAAATTTGAGACCTTTTATAGTCTTCTCTCTGTGAAATTGATGGAAAAGTTTCACTTGTTGAAATGCAAATGGGTACTGTCTTTTTTTGACTTAAAGAATTAATTTAACTTGCATTCATGCCGTGTGCTTTATAAATATTAATGTATTGAACTCTTACATTTCACAGATATCAAGATGTACTTTTTTACACGTGCATTTCTAAAATAAGTAATGTTTGATTCTTCAAACAGCAAGTTAAGTTTTGGAGAGAAATACAACCTTTTTATTTTTGTTTAAGGTGATGCATTGTATTTAGGAAAACAAAAATAACGACCATCTGCTTTTTTTCATTGGACTTACTAATTTCTCAGTCATGTAAATGTCAATTTGTCAGGGATGCTGGGAATTTTTAATCAACCAGGCATTCACACCACCAAAAACCAAAACCTATGTGTATTAATAAGCCACTAGTCTAATTAGAAAATATAATGCTTGAAAATATATTTTATATTTTTGTCTATAATCTGATCCACTTACATTTTTGAACTATTAGTAATTTAATCTTAAATACTGAAAAATGGGAAGAAAAGTGTTTTTCAAGACTCAAATTTTTCTATATATAATTCTGGCTTGGAGAAATGTAGTGCTGAGAATGCTACAAAATTTTCAGAAAACTTTGCCCCTCATAGAGGCTGGTTTTGTCTTTAAAATGGAAAAAGTGGTGTTTCTGATGCTTTAATAAGAAATTAGTTAGTTCTTATAATTCTCAACTTTCTCTGCTGTTGAAATACTTTAAAGATGTGTTTCAAGACCACAACTGGATTTGTTGGGTTCTAATGAGTTATTTTCTCTGCATCAACTTTGTTACTCCATCTGTTACTTTTTTTCTTTTCTTATGTATTGCTCTATACTGAAAAGCACAGTAATTCTGGGCAAGGGGTATTGTAATCTTCTTTTTAATTTTGCTCCCATGTTTTGCTCACATTTTCATTTGGTATCAGCCTTTAAGGAAGACATTTTGGTAGCATGCATAAAGGCTAGGACTGCAGATTTCATGTTTGTTTTTCTTCTAACACTGCCTACCAAGCTCTGAGAGAGACTGATTTGTTTATTCTTGTGGTATTTTAATTGCAGTTTGTGTAAGTTGAACTATGCTAGAAATTCCATGTGAACTTTTTATCAGAATAAATATTTAGTGTCTGTTCCTGCTCCTCTTGTAGCTGGTGTCAGTTTTTCACAGAGAGGTACCAGATCGGGAAGACCACTCTGTTTTGCTGCTCTTAAATTTCTGGAATTGATGGTAATCA